>NC_073259.2:47827500-48127500 GCF_029289425.2 Pan paniscus
ACTCATTCCCCCCAAAACCTATGGAAATAACAAATAAAAAAATAAAAATAAAATACACAAAAGACACACATGAAAATAAAGGTATGGAAAAAGATATTCCATGCAAATGGAAACCAAAAAAATACAGAAGTAGCTATACTTACATAAAACAAAACAGATTTTAAGACAAAAACTATAAAAACAGACAAAGATGATCATTATACAATGACAAAGGGGTCAATTCAGCAAGAGGGTGTACAACTGTAAATACATATACACCCAGTACTGGAGCACTCAGATATATGAACCAAATATTATTAGAGAGAGATAGACCCCAATACAGGAATAGCTGGAGACATCAATAACCCCCTTTCAGCACTGGACAGATCTTACAGACAGGAAATTAACAAAGAAACATCAGACTTAATCTGAACTATACACCACATGGACCTAATCCATATTCACAGACATTTCATCCAATAGCTGCAGAATACACATTCTTCTCCTCAGCACATGGATCATTCTAAAGGATACACCATATGTTTGGTCACAGAAGAGTCTTAAAAAGTTCAAAAAATTGAAATAATATCAAGTATCTTCTCTAACCACAGTGGAATAAAACTAAGACTCAATAACAAGAGGAATTTTGGAAACTATACAAACACATGGAAATTAAACAATATACTCTTGAATGAACAGTGGGTCAATGAAGAAATTAATTTTAAAAATTAATATTTCTTGAAACAAATGACACTGGAAACACAACATACCAAAATCTGTGGAATACAGCAAAATTAGTACTAAGAGGGAAGTTTTTAACTATAAGTGCCTACATCAAAAAAGAAGAAAAAACTGGAAATAAATAAACTAATGATGCATTTTAAATAACTAGAAGAGTGGACCAGGAGTGGTGGCTCATGCCTGTACTCCCAGCACTTTGGGAGGCCAAGGTGGGTGGTTAACATGAGGTCAGGAGTTCAAGACCAGCCCTGGCCAACATGGTGAAACCCTGTCTCTACTAAAAATACAAAAAAATTAGCCAGGTGTGGTGGTGCACACCTGTAATCCTAGCTACTCAGGAGGCTGAGGAACGAGAATCGCTTGAACTCGGGAGGCAGAGGTTGCAGTGAGCCGAAATTGCACCACTGCAATCCAGCCTGGACCTCAGAGCAAGACTCAGTCTCAGAAAAAAAAAAAAAAAGAACTGGAAGAGCAAGAGCAAATCAAATCCAAAGTTGGTAGCAGAAAAGAAAATAAAAATCAGAGCAGAAATAACTAATTTGAAAAGAAGAATGATACAAAAGATCAATAAAACAAAAAGTTTTTTTTTTTCGAAGACATAAACAGAACTGACAAACTTTGGCCAGACTAAGAAAAAGAGAGAGAAGACCCAAATAAATAAAATCAGCGATGAAAAAGAAAACATTACAACTGATATTGCAGAAATTCAAAGGATCATTAGAGGCTACTATGAGCAATTATATGCCAATAAGATGGAAAACCTAGAAGAAATGATTTTTTTTTTTAATGGAGTCTTGCTCTTGTCGCCCAGGCTAGAGTGCAGTGGCGTGATCTTGGCTCACTGCAACCTCCACCTCCTGGGTTCAAGCGATTCTCCTGCCTCAGCCTCTGGAGTAGCTGGGATTACAGGCACCCACCACCACGCCTGGCTAATTTTTTTTTGTATTTTTAGTAGAGATGGGGTTTCATCATGTCAGCCAGGCTGGTCTCAAACTCCTGACCTCAGATGATACGCCTGCCTCGGCCTCCCAAAGTGCTGGGATTACAGGAGTGAGTCACCATGCCTGGCCAGAAATAGATAAATTTTTACGCAAGATTGAGCCACAAAGAAATCAAAAACCCAAACAGATCAATAACAAGTAACAAGATGAAAGTTGCAGTAAAAAGTGTCCCAGCAAAGCAAAGCCCGGGACCCAATGGCTCCACTGCTGAATTTTATGAAACATTTGAAGAAAAACTAATACTAATCCTACTAAAACTATTCTAAAAAATGGCGGGGGAGGTAATATAGCCAAACTTATTCTATGAGGCCAGTGTTACCCTGATACCAAAACCAGACCAAGATATATCAAAAAAAGAAAACTACAAGCCAATATCTCTGATGAATATTGATGCATAAATCCTCAACAAAATACTAGCAAACAGAATTCAACAATACTTAAAAAGATTACTCATGATGACTAAGTGAGATTTATTCCATAGTTACAAGAATGGTTCAACATATCCAAATCAATCAATATGATACATCCTGTCAACAGAATGAATAACAAAAACCGTATGATCATTTCAACTGATGCCAAAAAAGCATTTGATGAAGTTGAATATCCCTTCATGTAAAAACCCTTTAAAAAACTGGGTATAAAAGGAATATACTTCAACATAATAAAAGCCATATACCACACACCTACAGGTAGTATCATACTGAATTGGAAAAACTGAAAGACTTTCCTCTAGGATCTGGATCATGACAAGAATGGCCTTCTTCACTACTGTTGTTCAACATAGTACTGGAAGTCCTAGCTGGAGCCATTAGACAAGAGAAAGAAAGGGCATCTAAATTGGAAAGGAAGAAATCAAATTATCCTTGTTTGCAGATGATATGATTTTATATTTGGAAAAGCATAAAAACTCCACCAAAAAAACGATTAGAACTGACAAAGAAATTCACTGAAATTGCAGGATACAAAATTAACATATGAAAATCAGTAGCGTTTCTATATGCCAATAGAGAGCAATCTGAAAAAGAAATTAAGAAAGTTATCACATTTATAATAGCTACAAATAAAATGGAATACCTAGGAATTACGGAAAGAAGTGAAAGATCTCTACAAGGAAAACTATAAAACAATGGTGAAATCATTGAAGAGGATACAAAAAAAATTTTAAAAATACTTCATGTTCATGGATTGGAAGAATCAAAATTGTTAAAATGTTCATACTACCCAAAGCAATTTACAGATTCAATGCAATCTTAATCAACCTACCAATGACATTGTTCACAGAAATAGAAAAAATAATCCTAATACATACATGGAATCACAAAAGACCAGAAAACCAAAGTTATTGTGAGCAAAAAGAATAAAACTGGAGGAATCACATTACCTGACTTCAAATTGTACTACAGAGCTATAGTTACCCAAACAGCATGAAACTGGCATAAAAACAGATACATAGAGCAATGGAACAGAATCCAGAATCCAGAAACAAATCCATACATCTACAATGAACTCATTTTCAACAAAGGTGCTGAGAACATACACTGGGGGAAAGACAGTCTTTTCAATAAATGGTATTGGGAAAACTGGATATTCATATGCAGAAGAATGAAACAATTCCTATCTCTTGCTATATACAAAAATCAAATCAAAATGGATTAAAGACTTAAATCCAAGACCTCAAACTATTAAACTACTAAAAGAAAACATTGGAGAAACTCTCCAGGACATTAACAGTGGGTAAAGATTTCTTGAGTGATACCCCACAGCCAAGCAAAAATGGACAAATAGGATCACACCAAGCTGAAAAGCTTCGGCACAGCAAAGGAAGCAATCAACAAAGTGAAGAGACAGCCCACAGATTGGGAGAAAATATTTGCAAACTATTCATCTGACAAGGGATTAATAACCAGAATATATAAGGAGTTCAAACAATTCTGTAGGAAAATGAAAACATTTAATAATCTTATTTTTAAATGGGCAAAATATCTGAATAGACTTTTTTCTTTTCTTGGAGACAGAGTTTTGCTCTTGTTGCCCAGGCTGGAGTACAATGGCGTGATCTCAGCTGACTACAACCTCTGCCTCCCAGGTTCAAGCAATTCTCCAGTGTCAGCCTCCCAAGCAGCTGGGATTACAGGCATGCACCACCACATCCAGCTAAATTTTTGTATTTTTAGTAGATACAGGGTTTCACCATGTTGGCCAGACTGGTCTCGAACTCCTGACCTCAGGTGATCCATCCGCCTCAGCCTCCCAAAGTGCTGGGAATACAGGCATGAGCCACTGCACCTGGCCCTGAATAGACATTTTTCAAAAGAAGATACATAAATGGTAAACACATATAAAAGGCGCTCAACATCATTCATTATCAAAGAAATGCAAGTCAAAACTACAATGAGATATTATCTCACCCCAGTTACAATGGTTTATCCAAAAGACAAGCAACTGTGGAAGCTGGTGAGGATGTGGATAAAAGGGAACCCTTGTATGCCATTGGTGGGAATGTAAATTAGTATAACCATTATGGAGAACAGTGTGGAGGTTCTTTAAAAACTAAAAATAGAGCTACCATATGATCCAGCAATCCCACTGCTAGGTACATACCCAAAAGAAAGGAAATCGGTATATTGAAGAGATATCTGCACTCCCATGTTTATTGTAGCACTATTCACAATAGCCAAGATTTGGAAGCAACCTAAGTGTCCATCAACAAATGAATGGATAAAGAAAACATGATATATATACACAAGGGAGTACTATTCAGTCACGAAGAAGGAGATCCTGTCATTTGCGACAACATGGATGGAACTGGAGGTCATTATGTTGAGTGAAATAAGCAAGGCACAGAAAGAAGAATACCAAATGTTCTCACTTATTTGTGGGAGCTAAAAAATTAAAACAGTATAACTCATGGAAATACAGAGTAGAATGATGGTTACCAGAAGCTGGGAAGGGTAGGGGGGTGGTGGGGGGAATTGCGGATGGTTAACGGGTACAAAAATTGTTAGAAAGAATGAATAATATCTAGTATTTGATAGCACAACAGGATGACTGTAGTCAATAATTATTTAACTGTACATTTTAAAGTAACTAAAATAATATAACTGGATTGTTTATAACACAAAGGATAAATGCTTGAGGTAACAGATACCCCATTTACCCTGAGGTGATTATTACACATTGCATGTGCCTGTATCAAAATATCCCATATACCTCATGAATATATATACCTACTATGTACCCACAAAAATTTAAAATTAAAGAACTCACACTCTGGTGAGGCTAACAGATAAGTGGGCCATCAACTACCATACAGTGTGATAGAAGCTGCAGTAGAGAGAAGCATAGGGTTCCCAGGGAATGTGAAAGAGGGTTAGCTAACTCAACAAGAGTGTCTGCAGAGGCAGCCCGCAGAGGTGTCTGAGCTGACAATCTGATGTGCTATATATCTTCTTCCCAGAACAATCCAAATACACTACATTTTGCATATACTTTTATAATTGGATTCCAGGCTGCAAAATCCTGCACTAGTAGTAAAATACATCTTGCTGCAGTACTTGGAAAATCATCAAAACGGTTTTTAAAAGGAGGCTGACAATAAGAGATTCATATTTAGAAATATCTCTGGAGCAGCCTATATTATATGCTCAATAAATATTTATTAAATGAAAGAGTGAATTAATCTCCAAAACTAAATGATAAATAGTTAAATAGATACTTCATGCCTTGTCTCCACTTTCAAAATTTTAATGTGCAAATGAATTCTATAGGCATTGGTGCAAGTGGAGAAGAGCATTCCTGGACTACCTGAAGTCACAGTCATATGGCAGCACAATGTATCAAAGATTAATGCATCAAACGTCGATGAGTTTTTTTATGTATGTATGTGAGTAGTTTAATGAGTATGGATACACTTCTTCCACTGGTTCTGCTTAGAGGAAAGCTTAGATGACTTTGTGATGGAATGAAATAAAAGAAAATAAATAACCTGTATTGGAGGCAGTTTAGTTATTGATATCTAGTTAATAATATAAGGTACACCTGGCAGCATGCACTTTGCTTACCTGAAGCATTTGATCTTACTATGTATATCAGACAATATAAGTTATGCTGTGTAACAAAACACTCCAAATCTCAGTGGCTTAACACAATTAAGGTTTCTTTCTCCTTCATGTGATATATCCAATGTGTGACAATAGGGTGGACCCAGGCTTACTGAAGCTCCATCTCAGCTCATGCTTACCACTTTAGAAAAAGGAAGAGAATGAGGTGAATTGTGCACTGGTTCTTAAAATTTCTCTTGCAAAATACACGCATATCTTCTGCTTGCATTTCATTGGCAATGAGATAAGTCATATGGTCTTATACAATGTACCTGAGAACTGTGATCCCAACATGTGGCAGGAAGCAGGGAGAACCAGAGTATTTGTTGAAAATCACTGATGACATCACAGTCCACCTTTCTAGTCACCAAATATTTGGTTCCCTCTCCCACCTGCACTTAAAATACACTCTTCCCGAGGGAGACAACCCAAAAGTCTCCTCTTCAGTATTAAACTTAAATTCTAGCTCCCCTAGGAGATGTGTGGTATTCTCTGCATCATGGGCTGACACCCCATTATGTCTACATAAAGTCTGGATGGCACGCCTTTTGCTCCAAGTCCAAAAAGCTAAAAAGACAAGTTATCAGCCCTCAATATATCATACAGTAGTGGATCAGGGTAGGATACATGCCCTAAATGCTGCCATTTGGAAGTCAGGGTCTGTAGCAATTCTAAAGCCCTCTTGGGCCAACCTTAGAAGGACTTCCCACACTGAAGAGGGATAAATTCCTTTATTAGGCTCCAATTCTGCCCCCTCCACCACAAGGGATTCCTCAATCCACCTATCTCCACAGCCCTTGCATGTACCTTTTGTAAGATTCTTCTTTTTCTGATACCATGTTTGGCCTCATCAGAAGTGGGAATTAATGAATATCTTCTTTAGAGGTTAGAAAGATATCTTAGCCCACTTCCTACACAGAAGGTTGGGGCTAAGGCTTGTGTAAAATTCTGTGCAGTCAGCTTCTTTTTTTTCTAAGCTAGTGATCCCTTTAGCAGTTTAACTCTCTCAAAAATTCAATAATCTTCTCATCTGATTCCAGTCAGTTCTATATGCCAATAGTCACATCTACAGTTCTTTTCTAGATGTAATTGTGTCATTTAATTTTTAGATATAATTCATAAAACATACAATGCATCTATTTAGAGTGTACAATTCAGTGGTTTTTAGTACAGCCATGTGCCACATAATGCTGTCAGCCAACAACAGACCACATATATGACAGTAGTCCCATAAGATTATAATGGAACTGAAAAATGACTATTGCCTGGTGTCATCATAGCTGTCATGAAGTCTTGGCACAACGCATTACTCACATATTTGTGGCGATGCTTGTATAAACAAACCTACTGAGCTTCCAGTTGTATTAAAGTTTAGCATATAAAATACGTAAGACTTAATAAATGCTATGTCACTGGCTTATGCACTTACTATACTATACTTTTTCATTGTTTTAGAGTCTGCTTCTACTTATGAAAATAAAAAGCTAACTGCAAAATAGCCTCAGCCAGGTCTTTCCGGTGGTCTTCCAGAGGAAGTTATTGTTACCACAGGTGTAACAGCTGTATGTGTTACTGTCCCTGAAGACCCTCCAGTAAGACAAGATGTGGAGGTGTAAGACCAGTGATACTTATGATCCTTACCATATGTAGGCCTACATTAATGTGTTTGTGTCTTAGTTTTCAACAAAAAAGTATAAAAAGTAAAACAAAATTAAAACACTTAAAAATAGAGAAAAGCTTACCGAATGTAGGTATAAAGAAAGAAGGCCGGGCAAGGAGGCTCATGCCTGTAATCCCAGCACTTTGGGAGGCTGAGACGGGCAGATCACGAGGTCAGGAGATCAAGACCATCCTGGCTAACACAGAGAAACCCCATCTCTACTAACAATACAAAAAATTAGCCAGACATAGTGGTGGGCACCTGTACTCCCAGCTACTCGGGAGGCTGAGGCAGGAGAATGGCGTGAACCCAGAAGGCGGAGCTTGCAGTGAGCTGAGATAGCGCCACTGCACTCCAGCCTGGGAAACAGAGCGAGACTTCGTCTCAAAAAAAAGAAAGAAAGAAAGAAAGAAGATATTTTTGTATTGCTGTACAATGTGTTTGTGTTTTAAGCTAAATTGTATTATAAAAGAGTCAAAAGTTAAAAAATTTTAAAGTTTAGGCTGGGTGTGGTGGCTCACGCCTGTAATCCCAGCACTTGGGGAGGTCGAGGTGGGTGGATCATGAGGTCAGGAGATCGAGACCACCCCAGCCAGCATGGTGAAACCCTGTCTCTACTAAAAATACAAAAACTAGCTGGGCATGGTGGCATGTGCCTGTAATCCCAGCTACTTGGGAGGCTGTGGCAGGAGAATTGCTTGAACCAGGGAGTTGGAGGTTGCAGTGAGTCAAAATTGCACCACTGTGCTCCAGCCTGGTGACAGAGCAAGACTCTGTCTCAAGAAAAAAAAAATTAAAGTTTATATAGCAAAACTGTTACAGAAAGTTAATTTGTTATTGAAGGAAAAGAGTTTTTAAATAAATTTAATGTAGCCTAAGTGTACAGTGTTTGTAAAGTCTACAGTAGTGTACAGTAATGTCCTAGGACTTCACAATCACTCACCACGCACTGACTGACTTACCAAGAGCAACTTCCAGTCCTGCAAGCTCCAACATGGTAAGTGCCTGATATGGTTTGTCTGTGTCCTTACTCAAATCTCATTTTGATTTGTAGTTCCCATAATTCCCACATGTCATGGGACTCAGTTAAAGGTAATTGAATCGTGGGGGTGATTTCCCCCATGCTATTCTCATGATAGTGAGTAACTTCTTATGAGATCCGATGGTTTTATAAGGGGTTTCTTCCTTTGTTCAGCTCTCATTCTTCCCCTTCCTGCTGCCATGTGAAGAAGGACATGTCTGCTTTCCCTTCCACCATGACTGTAAGTTTCCTGAGGCCTCCACTGACCTGCAGGACTGTGAGTCAATTAAACCTATTTTCTTTAGAAATTACCCAGTCTCAGGCAGTTCTTTTTAGCAGCATGAGAATGGACTAATACGATGTCCCATATAGATGCGCCATTTTAAATCTTTTATACTGTATTTTCATTGTAACATTTCTATGTTTAGATACACAAATACTTACCACTGTGTTATAATTGCCTACAGTATTCAGTACAGTAACATGCTGTACAGATTTGTAGTAGCCTAGGAGCAATAGGCTATGTGATATAGTGTAGGTGTGTGGTAGGGAATACAATCCGGGTTTGTGTAGTTACAGTGTATGATGTCCCCAAAAGACCAAATCACCTAATGACATATTTCTCAGAACATATCCCCATTGCTAAGTGATACGTGACTATATAATTGTGTAACTATCACCACCAATTACAGAACCTTTTTGTCACCCCAAAAAGAAACAGCATACCCACTAGCAACCACTCTCCATTTCTCCCCACCTTCTCCCACCTCACCCCATTCTATCCCCAGTCCTAGGCAACCACCAATCTGCTTCCTGTTATGGATTTGCCTATTCTGGACATGTCATATAAAGTGAATCATACAATACTGCATATGGCCTTTGTGACTGGCTTCTTTCACTTAGTCACAATGTTTTTAAGGTTCATCCGTGTTGTAGCACATATCTGTACTTAATATTTTTTACTGTCAAATAATATTCCATTGTATACATATACCACATTATATTTATCCATCAGTTCATGGATGCTTGGGTTCTTTCTACATTTTGGCTATTATAAATAACGCTGCTATAAGTACTTGTGTACAAGTTTTTGTATGAACATACGTTTTCATTTCTCTTTGCAATTTGCTATATTTCTTTGCTTTATATATGCCTCTTCCTCTCCCTCTCTCAGTTGCAGTTACTTTGGGAATGTCTTTGGTAGGAGGGCTGCATCTTTAGTTTTTTACCCTGAACTATTTCAGCCGATTAAAAAGATATCACAGGTACTATCTTAATCCATATGGAAGTTTTAACAATATGTCCACTGGCTTTACCTTGATTTGATCCTTGCTTCAGCAATAAGTTTTTTTTTTTTGAGATGGAGTCTAACTCTGTCGCCCAGGCTGGAGTGCAGTGGCGTGATCTTGGCTCACTGCAAGCTCCTCCTCCCAGGTTCATGCCATTCTCCTGCCTCAGCCTCCCGAGTAGCTGGGGTTACAGGTGCCCGCCACCACACCTGGGTAATTTTTTGTGTTTTTTAGTAGAGATGGGTTTTCACTGTGGTCTCAATCTCCCGACCTCGTGATCCACCCACTTCGGACTCCCAAAGTGCTGGGATTACAGGCATGAGCCACCATGCCCAGCCAGCAATAAGTTTTAATCAGACTTTGTAATCAGCGCATTTCTTAATGCTACTTTTCATTGCAAGGGGCTCAGAAATGGTTGCCTTTTGCAACCCTATAAAATTCCAAGTTTGTGGACATTTTCTATTCTCTTTCCTGCTTTTAAATTAGCCAATTCTTTTCTGAGTCCATCTATGTCTTATATTACCTTGCCAAACATAGTCATCAGCAGCCAGTACAGGCTACCAACATTCTATTTTTCAACCTCTTCTTCTAAGGCTACAAATTTATGAGGAAGATGATGTGTCCTCCAAGTTTTATCAAATGTTTGGCCACTGTGTAATAATGGATATACATATTTTCATCCTCCAATAACAGTTTTCTGCCACATGCTGCCAGCTCCTAAGCCAGTACTTCATTTTATGGAAATTTAACTAAAACAGAATTTTATGTGACATACAGAGTAGGCTTGGTTATGCTATGATAAAACAAAACAAAACAAAACAAAACAAAAACAAATAAAACACCTCAGAAACTCAGCATCTTAATTTTACAAAAGCTTATTTCTTGCTTATGCTCCATGTCTCGTGCAATTCATCAAGGTAATATGAAAGTAAAAATTAGCTCAGACTATAAAAATCTGCCCTACTGTTCTCCAGATTGGAATAAAAAAACCAGCTGCAAAGTTAACAGGAAACAATATTTTCACCCAAGGACACACTGAAGCTGTCATAACAACCCCCTTCTTTAAGTGTCTACTATTTTCTTAGGCACTGAGAAACTTTGTTCTCTAAAATCTGAGACTTTCAGAAATTTAAATGATTTGATTAAAATTGTTGTTTGAAAGTATATCAGTAAAAATGAAACAATCCATGCTGCCTTGGAGACCTAAGTTACTCTGACACATAGAAATAGTCGCCATTTACAACCCAGGTGCAGAGCTTCAGATAAGGGGTTTCTGCACACAAAATTCCACATCTATCTTAACTTTCTTTTCTTCCAAGGAAACAAAACCCTGGGTCTAGTTTGCAGATTGGATGTGATGTTGACCACTTTACACAGCCCTGTTTTGCTTTGAGCCTACAAAAACACTCCCGCATTGAAATTCACCTAAATTCTACTCTTCTCCCCAATTCTATCTATCTAACTCTATCTTGCCCTTTGGTGAGATGCTTCATGGTTCCTCTAGTATGTGTGTCTCCCTTATTGCAGTGGGTCAATATATCTGATTTTGCCTGACAAAAGGTTCATTTTTAGTGGTTTTGGCCTGAACAAACTCAGACAGACTGAACTCATTATAAACTTTTGATGTCAGAAGTTCTGTATTCTATATAATAAAATAATTATAGGTTCTTTTCAGGCTCTGCCTTGACCCTAAACTATTTTAGCTTGAAACTAGCTGGCCCATATAACATGAATTCTCACTCACAAAAGCAATCGTGTTTAGAAATAACAATGGCTGAAAGATGAACTCTTAAATGCTTCAGGGCAACTTGGGCACCAGGCCATCTCTAAAAATCCCATTGGTGCATGGCCAAGCTGCCCAGTGAGCCCTTTCCTGTCTCCATATCTTTAAGACACTAAGACCCTGGACAGAGCAAATCCTGCACTGTGTCCCAGGTAGCTGCCATCTCTCAATTATATTTGAAGAATAAAATAGAAGGAAAGGAATTATAAATATGCAATCTTTTCCTCACTCCCCCATCCATCAATGTGGTTGTTCCTAGAGAATAAACAAGGAGCTCAGAAGTGAGTATCAGCAGTTTTCTCAAGAAGCCTTAGAGTTAGAGTCAGGGAGATACAAAGAGAAAAGGGTAGGATATCAGCCTTTGTTACAACAAGAAACTGACATGGGCAGGAAAGGAAATGACAAGGAGGAAGCCTTATCACTCCTTGGTCTGAAAAGGCAAAGGGAGGGAAAAGTAGAGCCTGGTGAACATTGGAGATGTGGAAGGGGGATCGCCTGACAGGAGCCATAAGTGCAGAGGAATGAAGCTACTGCCAGGGTGGTAAGGAGGCAAGCACTGGGAGTAGGGGAGCAGGGAGAAGACAGGAGAATAAATATCTCAACCTCTTTGCTTTCACCCTCCAATCAAATCTTTGATTCCTTCCATTGGCCAAACCCAACTGGACTCCAAAAGGTAGGGGAGCCCAGGAGATGCACTGTTGAAAATTATTCTCTGGAATCATAGTTCAAGGTGGAAAAGATAACATAATGGACTAAGGTTGGGAGTAGGGCAAATGGAGACTAATCAGCACAGGTGGGTTGAGGAGAAAAAGGGGAACGTTGATGAGCAAATGTACAAGACAGGAGCTGTCATCCACAGCTGACTTTTACACGGATGCAACTTCCGTCAGTCTAGGATGGTACTTTCCTGGTTCATCAGATCATGGATGGACAGTCTTAATTTTTTGTAAGACTAATGCATTCTAAAGCTTTCTTGCAGTTGGAGGTGAGCTCCATTTTTCCTTATTGCCCAAAATCTTCTCAGTGAATCAGGTGCTAGAGCTGAACAACATGTCACCAGGAATCTAACATCTTTTTTAAAAAATTGATATGTAACTCACATAACGTAGATTCATTCTTTTAAAGTATATAATTATGTAATTTTTAGCAAATTCTTAAGGTTGTACAACCATTACCACTATCTAATTTTAGAGCACTTATCACCTTAAAAAGAAAACTCATACCCATTAGCAGTCACTTCCCATGCCTTTCTTTCCCCAGCCCTAGGCAAACACTAATCTAGTTCCTGTCTCTATAAATTTGCCTATTCTGACATTTTGTATCAGTGAAATTATACAATATGTGGTCCTTTGTTACTGGCTTCTTTCACTTAGCCTAACGTTTTTAAGGTCCATCTATGTTATAGCATATCTCAATACTTCACTCCTTTTTAAGGCTGAATAATATTCTTTGTATGGATATACTATATTTTGTTCATCCATTCATCAGCTAGTAAATATTTGGGTTGTTTCCATTTTTTATCTATTACAAATAATGCTGCTGTGAATATCCATGTACAATTTTCCATGTGCCATATGGGACATACACCTACAAGTGGAATTGCTGGGTCATATGGCACTCTATTTTTAACTTTTTTAGGAGTTCTCAACAAGACACCCACCTGCTCCTTCAACATTTATTCTCCAAAGGATATCGGGTATCCCCCTCCAAAGCTCAAATTTCTTCTCCATCCATTACCTACTTCAGCATAATTCTTCATAAAAACACATGTGCTCTCCCCGCCGATTGTGTCCGACTGATCTCCCAAATCCCAACACCTTCTACACAACAACAACTCCTTTCCTTCCTAAGCATGTTTGGATACTTTCACCTTTGGATACCTGGTTTTGCCATCCTAACAATACCATTATATAAACTCACAAAAGGAAACCTGGCTGACTCCGTAGATCTTAAATCCTTTCCCCACTCCTCTTTCCATTCCTTGAAGACAGGTTTAGAGACTGCCCCCACACTAGCTCTCCCTGACTCATCCCAACCCTTTTCATTACATACAGCTGAAGTGCAAGGCTGTGCAGTTGGAATTCTTACACAAGGACCAGGACTGCACCCTGTAGCCCTTTTGTCCAAACAGCTTGACCATACTGTTTTAGGTTGGCCATCATGTCTCCATGCAGTGGCTGCTGCCTCCCTAATATTTTAGAGGCCCTCAAAATCACAAACTATGTTCAACTCACTCTCTACAGCTCTCATAACTTCCAAAATCTATTTTCTTCCTCATACCTGACGCATATACTTTCTGCTCCCTGGCTCCTCCAGCTATACTCAGTCTTCGTTGAGTCTCCCACAGTTACCATTGTTCCTGGCCTGGACTTCAATCTGGCCTCCCACATTATTCCAGATACCACACCTGACCCGCATGACTGTATCTCTCTGATCCACCTAACATTCACCCCATTTCCCCATATTTTCTTCTTTCCTGTTCCTCACCCTGATCACATTTGGTTTATTGATGGCAGTTCCACCAGGCCTAATCACTACTCACCAGCAAAGGTAGGCTATGCTATAGTATCTTCCACATCTATCATTGAGGCCACTGCTCTGCCCCCCTCCGCTACCTCTCAGCAAGCCGAACTCTTTGCCTTAACTCGGGCCCTCACTCTTGCAAAGGGACTAGGTGTCAATATTTATACTGACTCTAAATAGACCTTCCATATCCTGCACCACCATGCTGTTATATGGGCAGAAAGAGGTTTCCTCACTACACAAGGGTCCTCTATCATTAACGCCTCTTTAATAAAAACTCTTCTCAAGGCTGCTTTACTTCCAAAGGAAGCTGGATTCATTCACTGCAAGGGCCATCAAAAGGCATCAGATCCCATTGCTCTAGGCAATGCTTATGCTGATAATGTGGCTAAAGAAGCAGCTAGTGTTCCAACTTCTGTCCCTCACAGTCAGTTTTTCTCCTTCTCATTGGTCACTCCCACCTACTCCTCTGCTGAAACTTCCTCCTATTAATCTCTTCCCACACAAGGCAAATGGTTCTTAGACCAAGGAAAATATCTGCTTCCAGCCTCACAGGACCATTCTGCTCTGTCATCATTTCATAACCTCTTCCATGTAGGTTACAAGCTGCTAGCCCATCTCTTAGACCTTCTCATTTCCTTTCCATCATGGAAATCTATCCTCAAGGAAATAACTTCTCAGTGCTCCACCTGCTATTCTACTACCTCTCAGGGATTGTTCAGGCCTCCTCCCTTTCCTACACATCAAGCTCAGGGATTTGCCCCTGCCCAGGACTGGCAAATTGACTTTACTCACAAGCCCCGAGTCAAAAAACTAAAATACCTCTTGGTCTGGGTAGACATTTTCACTGGATGGGTAGAGGCCTTTCCCACAAGGTCAGAGAAGGCAACCACGGTCACTTCTTCCCTTCTGTCAGACATAGTTCCTCAGTTTGGCCTTCCCACCTCTATACAGTCCAATAACGGACTGGCCTTTACTAGTCAAATCACCCAAGCAGTTTCTCAGGCTCTTGGTATTCAGTGGAACCTTCATATCCCTTACCATCCTTGACCTTCAGGAAAGGAACAAAGGACTAATGGTTTTTTTTAAAAATGCACCTCACCAAGCTCAGCCTCCAACTTAAAAAGGACTGGTTAGTACTTTTACCTCTTGCCCTTCTCAGAATTACAGCCTGTCCTCAAGATGCTACAGGATACAGTCCATCTGAACTTTTTTATGGACGCACTTTCTTGCTCGGCCCCAACCTCATCCCAGACACCAGCCCTCTAGGCAACTATCTTCCAGTCCTCAAGCACGCTAGACAGGAAATGCACCAGGCTGCTAATCTTCTCTTGCCTACTCCAGATTCCCAGCCATATGAAGACATCCTAGCTGGACGATCAGTTCTTGTTAAGAATCTGACCCCTCAAACTCTGCAACCTCCATGGACTGGACCCTACTTAGTCATCTATAGTACCCCAACTGCTATCTGCCTGCAGGATCCTACCCACTGGGTTCACCATTCCAGAATAAAGCTGTGTCCATCAGACAGACAGCCTAATCTCTCCTCTTCCTCCTGGAAGTCTCAAGTACTCTCCCCTACTTCCCTTAAACTCACTCGCATTTCTGAAGAACAGTAATAGCACTTATGAGCCTAATACATCCCTTCATTCTATTAGGTTTGTTCATCCTTACCCTACTTTTTGCAACAGGGCTTTACGCAATCACCCCCACTACTTGGACTGAGCCCCCGCAAAACCTAGTCATCCCTACTATCTTCTGTCTAGTCATACTCCTATTCATTGTTCTCAACTACTCATAAATGCCCTACTCTTGTTTACACTGCTGGTTTACACTGTTTCTCCAAGCCATCGCAGCTGATATCTCCTGGTGCTATCCCCAAACCACCACTCTTAACTCCCTCTTAGGGTGGATAGATGATCTTTGCTGGCAGGGCACCCTCCAATACTTTCACCCTGATGAAGTTCTGTTCTTTACTTTTATACTCACTCTTATTCTCATTCTTATGTCACCCTCTACCTCTCCCCAGCCATTTTTAATCCCTCCTTAGTGAACAATTGCTGGCTTTGCATTTCCCTTTCTTCCAGCCCCTACACAGCTGTCCCTGCCTTACATACAGACTGGGCAACATCTCCTGTCTCCCTACACCTCTGAACTTTTAACAGCCCTCACCTTTACCCTCCTGAAGAACTTCTTTACTTTCTAGACAGGTCCAGCAAGACCTCTCCAGACATTTCACATCAGCAAGCTGCCACCCTCCTCTGCACATACTTAAAAAACCTTTCTTCTTATATCAACTCTACTCCCCCCATATTTGGACCCCTCACACCACAAACTACTATTCCTGTGGCTGCTCCTTTATGTATCTCTCAGCAAAGACCCACTGGAATTCCCCTAGGTAACCTTTCACCTTCTCGATGTTCCTTCACTCTTCATCTCCAAAGCCCAACTACACACATCACTGAAACAATTGGAGCCTTCCAGCTCCGTATTACAGACAAGCCCTCTATCAATACTGGCAAACTTAAAAACATTAGCAGTAATTATTGCTTAAGAAGACACTTACCTTGTATTTCACTCCATCCTTGGCTACCTTCCCCTTGCTCATCAGACCCTGCTCCCAGGTCCTCTTCTTGTTTACTTATACCCAGCCCCATAAATAACAGTGAAAATTTGCTTGTAGACACTCAACATTTTCTCATACACCATGAAAATCGAACCTCCCCCTCTACACAGTTACCCCATCAGTCCCCATTACAACCTCTGATGGCTGCCGCCCTAGCTGGATCCCTAGGAGTCTGGGTACAAGACACCTCTTTCAGCACTCCTTCTCACCTTTTTACTTTGCATCTCCAGTTTTGCCTCGCACAAGATCTCTTCTTCCTCTCTGGATCCTCTACCTACATGTGTCTACCTGCTAATTGGACAGCCACATGCACACTAGTTTTCCTTACTCCCAAAATTCAATTTGCAAATGGGACCGAAGAGCTCCCTGTTCCCCTCATAACACTGACATGACAAAAAAGAGTTATTCCACTAATTCCCTTGCTTGTCAGTTTAGGACTTTCTGCCTCCACTATTGCTCTCAGTACTGGGATAGCAGGCATTTCAACCTCTGTCACGACCTTCCGTAGCCTCTCTAATGACTTCTCTGCTAGCATCACAGACATATCACAAACTTTGTCAGTCCTCCAGGCCCAAGTTGACTCTTTAGCTGCAGTTGTCCTCCAAAACCGCTGAGGCCTTGACTTACTCACTGCTGAAAAAGGAGGACTCTGTATATTCTTAAATGAAGGTGTTGTTTTTACCTAAATCAATCTGGCCTGGTGTATGATGACATAAAAAAACTCAATGATAGAGCCCAAAAACTCACCAACCAAGCAAGTAATTATGCTGAACCCCCTTGGGCACTCTCTAATTGGATGTCCTGGGTCCTCCCAATTCTTAGTCCTTTAATACCTGTTTTTCTCCTTCTTTTAATTGGACCTTGTATCTTCCATTTAGTTTCCCAATTCATCCAAAACCATATCCAGGCCATCACCTATCATTCTATATGACAAATGCTCCTTCTAACAACCCCACAATATCACACCTTACCACAAAATCCTCCTTCAACTTGACCTCTCCCACTCTAGGTTCCCATGCCATGCCTAATCCTGCTCGAAGCAGCCCTGAGAAACATTGCCCATTATCTCTCCATACTACCCCAACACTTCAATATTATTTTATGTTATTTTTCTTATTAATATAAGAAGGCAGGAATGTCAGGCCTCTGAGCCCAAGTTAAGCCATTGTATCCCCTGTGACCTGCATGTGTACATCCAGATGGCCTGAAGCAAGTGAAGAATCACAAAAGAAGTGAAAATAGCCAGTCCCTGCCTTAACTGATGACATTACCTTGTGAAATTCCTTCTCCTGGCTCATCCTGGCTCAAAAGCTCCCCCACTGAGCACCTTGTGACCCCCACCCCTGCCCACCAGAGAGCAACCCCCTTTGACTGTAATTTTCCACTACCCACCCAAATCCTGTAAAGCGGCCCCACCCCATCTCCCTTCACTGACTCTCTTTTCGGACTCAGCCCACTGGCACCCAGGTGAAATAAACAGCCTTGTTGTTCACACAAAGCCTGTTTGGTGGTCTCTTCACACAGACGTGACGCGAGTGAAAGATCTACCATGCGATGACCATGTTAACATGTTCTATCAGGCTGAGGGTGGTGAGTGGATACTAGAAAGCTTTGAAAATATTCTTCAAAACTGGTGTGCAAAGTGGGTAATGGAGAGGTGAAGTCCATGGACGGAAAAAATATGCCTTGACAAGCAAAATAGAGGTAGTGAGAATAGAAGCACAGGCTGTATAGAAGAACAGTACATCACTGGTGAACTACAAATGTTAGAATGGTATAGGAGCAGACCTGATGAAAATGAAGTCGACTTGAGTGAGTCCCAGGGTATCAGAAGTGGGTACAGCTATTCCTTAGTTACTGATCAAGTAGTGCTTCTTTGTCCTTCTTTCCACGATAGCCCTCAGGCATTGCTATGCGTGGAATTCTTGGGTGATAGCAGCAGAAAAGAGGGCTGTTTGGACCCAGGAAGGAATCATCTTTTGGCTTTAAAGACGTTGTCAAGGATTGACTCTGTCTCGATCTCTCTTTTAATTAATGTTTGTTTAATGCTGGAAGTTTTTTTTTTTTTAAAGGAACTAGCAATGGATTAGCACATTGAGTATTAGAGATAATTTCTGATAACTAATAGTAATAATGGTTAGCAGGCCAAGGAGATTTGTGCAGTAATTGCTAATCTGTATTATAAGTTTTTCTCAATAATTATAATTAAATGTGTGATCCAAATAAACTTTGAATCTGATCACATTATGTATTTTTGTGTGTGTGTAGAAATTTTACTATAGAAAATTAAGAAATGATCCCTAGCCCCAAAATATCAGTTTCCATACTTGTGAGATTAGAATATTGCATAACTTGAAGCCTGTAATATTATTTCAGCCAATTCCCTTACTTTAGCATATTAATGACATTGTTCATTTTAATTCTTAAAGAGGATCAAACGGAAAAACAATAACAAACTCAAACTTGTTTTTAGAGTGGACTTTTATCACTGCCTGCCAGTTTCTCAATTTCTGGAATAATGTGTTGCTTAAATAAATTGGCCATAGGAAAACAAGGCTTATTCATCCTGGTAGAGAGCAGAGGTAGAATTTAGAAACAGCTTTTCTAGAACTTCATTAGTCATTCTCTTTAATTCTTCCTGTCAATTGTGTAAGGCTGTTTTGGCATCACTCTTAATAAGAATAAGAATTCTTCAACCTCTCTAGGAAGCTTTAAATGTTCAGAAAACAAACAATGCCTCAGAAGCTTCAACTGGTGAATGTGAATAGAGAGTGCAAACCATAATCCTTCAAGAAGGTTTAAGCAAATTTATTGTTAACGTTCCCCGCTATTCCTAGAAAACTCTGATTTCTAAGGTAAAGATGTTTTCAGAAAAAAATTTACTGGTTTCATGCAATTTTTTTTTTTTTTTTTTTTTTTTTGAGACGGAGTCTTGCTCTGTCGTCCAGCCTGGAGTGCAGTGAGGCGAAATCAGCTCACTATAAGCTCCGCCTCCCGGGTTCACTCCATTTTCCTGCCTCAGCCTTATGCAATTTTAATAACTAACCCCAGGGTTATTTTAATACATAAATTTTAATAAATAACCTCAGGATCATTTATTAAAATGCTATAACTCTTCTATGGTGAAATTAAATATCTATATGATAAAAAATTAGAATTGTTCTGCCAGAACCCAGTAGTGTTTTTCTTTTTCTTTTTAACAGCTTCATTTAGATATAATTCATATACCATAAAAATTCATACTTATAAAGTGTACAGTTCTGTGGATTTTAGTATATTCACAGAGTTTAATATACTCAATATAAATATGCACATATTTATATATAAATATATTTAATTATATGGATATACCACATTTTATTTATTTATAATGTACAGGTGATGGACATTTGGGTTGTTTCCACTTTTTTGTCTTTATGAATAATGGTGCTGTGAAAATTCTTGGGCAAGTCTTTGGACATATGTTTTCAATCCCAGTCATGTTTTAAATGCACATGTGCATAGGTTGTTGATATGCTTTTTTTCTTCTCTGTGCCTTCAGAAGTGAGAAAGATACTTTTATAATCATTTACACTCTCATATGCTGTCTTTGAGCCTGAATAAAGAAGAGAGAAGGTACTGGGGATGGGGGCAGGTGAAAGGAAGAGGGGTTTGAAACCCCAAACACACTTTTTCTGATGTAGAATCAAGGGTGAGTTCACCACAATTGTCTTATAATGGCACATTTCTTCTTTTTTCTGTGAAAAAAATGTAAGTAAGCAAACTAAAAATACACACACACACCCATATGAATATATATAATATATAAATAATGTATGTATATATAATGTATATATTATATACAATATACATATTATATATTATATATACAATATACATATTATATATTATATATTATATACATATTATATATTATATATATTATATACATATTATATACATATTATATATTATATACATATTATATATTATATATTATATACATATTATATATTATATTATATACATATTATATATTATATATTATATACATATTATATATTATATTATATACATATTATATATTATATATTATATACATATTATATATTATATTATATACATATTATATATTATATACATATTATATATTACATATTATATACATATTATATATTATATATTTTATATATATATCATATATTATATACATATTATATATCATATATTATATACATATTATATATCATATATATTATATACATATATATTATATATATTATATACATATTATATATTATATATAATATATACATATATAATATATACATATTATATATTATATATACATATTATATATTATATATAATATATACATATTATATATTATATATAATATATACATATTATATATTATATATATAATATACATATTATATATTATATATAATATATACATTATATATAATATATAATATATACATATTATACATTATATATATTATATACATATGTATATATTATATATAATATATACATATTATATATAATATATACATATGTATATAACATATAATATATACATATGTATATAATATATAATATATACATATAATATATAATATATAATATATACATATTATATAATATATATATTATATACATATTATATAATATATATATTATATACATATTATATAATATATATATTATATACATATTATATAATATATATATTATATACATATTATATAATATATATATTATATACATATTATATAATATATATATTATATACATATTATATAATATATATATTATATACATATTATATAATATATATATTATATACATATTATATAATATATATATTATATACATATTATATAATATATATATTATATACATATTATATAATATATATATTATATACATATTATATAATATATATATTATATACATATTATATAATATATATATATAATGCATGAGTGTGTATACGTATATGTGTATGTACAGGCTTTATCCAAAAAGCAAATAAAAAGTAATTGGTAAAGAAGATTTTCATATCTATACATTAATTTTTTTTTAAAGTATCTCTTTTGAATATCTAATTTCCAGGCCTTTTTGAGAAAACCAACTTTGTACAACTAGGTCTTGAAAGGTTTTATTTTACCCTTATTTTAAGAAACCATATACCCACTCAGGCCCAGTTTTATAGGATAAACTCAAGTGAAATAAAGATACTTTCCACTTGCTTATTTTGTAAATTTAATTGCTAAATTGTCTTTGCTTTTATAAAGCCTATTACAAAATTCTTGTTCTGTTGCTTTTGTCTATAGTCAATAGAACAATGTTCCGGGCAAAATTTCCAATTCACATTGCAAAGCGAGCTGGCTATATTATACTGACAAAGTCAACTCATCAGCAGACAGAAAGAGACCGAGTCAATACTGTCACTTCCTGCCGGGGCTTCTCAGTATAACAACGTGCATTATCTTTTACTGGTTTCAGACACTGTGCACTTTATCATTACATATCCATTTTGTCTTCAATACCCACAAGAGACCACAAAGGAAACATTATCCTCATTTCACAAATGAACAAACTGAGGCTTAGAGACATTGCCTAACTTCCCAAAATCACCTGTGGAGCTCAGATTCAAACCCAGGTCTTTCCGACTTTTTCAGATCTAACCCCAGAGCGGAAGTTTTTACCCATTCCACTATAGTAAATTTATATGTTATGAATCTAGATAAGAGCAAAGAAACCTGGAAAACAAATTGTGAAAGAATTTCATCTGTTTAGGACTCAACTATTTGGCAAGCTTCTTTGAATAAAATAGAGCTGGGAATCGGGAAAAAAACAAAAAGGATGTATAAATAGTCCAAGTAGATTTTATAAACTTCATGCACTAAAATTCACACTCATTGCTCACAGGAAAATTTCTCAGATTCCCTCTCAGATAGTTTTTAAAAATTGCAGTAAAAGACACATGACATAAAATTTATCATTTTAACCATTTTGAAGTGTGCAGTTCAGTGGTATATTTATACTGCTGTGCAACCATCACTGCCATCCATCTCGGAAACTCTTTTCACCTTGCAAAACTGAAACTCTATATCAATAGCTCCCTAATATATTCTTCCCCTAGCCTCTGGAGACTATCATTCTACTTTCTGTCTCTATGACTTTGACTACTCTAAGTACCTCATATAAGTGAAATCATACAGTTTTGTCATTTATGACTGGCTTACTTCACTTAGCATAATATCCTCAAGGTTTTTCCATGTTGCAGCATATGTCAATGTTCTCATTTTTAAGGCTGAATACTATAACACTGTATGTATAGAGCATATTTTGCTTATCCATTCATCCATCCAGGGACACAAGGAGTTGCATCCACATTTCAGCTATGGTGAATGATGCTGCTTTGAATATGTGTGTGCAAACATCTCTTTAACACCCTTCTTGCAATTATTTTAGGTATATAACCAGAAGTGCTATTATTGGATTATATGGTAATTCTATTCTTAAGTTTTTGCAAAGTAGCCATATTGTTTTCCACAGTGGCTGCACAATTTTACATTACCACCAACAGTGCACAAGGGTTTCAATTTTCCCACATCCTCACCAAAACTTTATTTATTTATTTTAATAGTAGCCATCCTAATGGGTGTGAGTTGGCACTCATTTTAGCTTTGATTTGCCTTTTCCTAGTGTTGAGCGGTTTGTGTGGTTATTGGTCATTTGTAATGTTGTCTCTTGAGAAATGACTATTCGAGTTCTTTGCCTATATCTGAATCAAGTTGTTAGTTTTAGAAGCACTCTATGTATTCTGGACATTAATCCTTTATTAGATATGTGATTTATGAATATTTTATCCCATTCTATGGGCTGCTTTGTTACTCTGATAATATTGCCATTTTTTCCATTTTTTTGTAGCATAATACACACAAGATTTACCATTTTAACAATTTTTAGGTATACAGTTCAATGACATTAAATTCACTTATAATGTTGTGCATCACCACCAATAATGACTTTTGATGCACAAATTTTATAATTTTTTCATGAAATCCAATTGTCTAATTTTTATTTGTTGCCTGTGTTTCAATGATTTTGGCAAAATCATTGTCAAATCCAATGTCATAAAGCTTTTGCCCTATGTCTTCTAATTATAGCTTTAGGCATTACATTTTACATCATGAGCCCATTTTGAGTTATTTTTTGCATACAGTGTTAAGTAAAGGTCTAACTTCATTCTTTTCCATGTGGAGATCAAGTTTCCCAACACCATTTGTTGAAAAGACTATCTTTTTCTCCATTGGATTGTCTTGGCACCCTAGCTGAAAATCATTTGACCATATTTGCAAGGGTTTGTTTCTGGGCTCTTTAGTCTATTCCATTGGTTAATATGTCTGTCTTTATTCTAATACCATAGTACTTTGATTACTGCCACTGTGTAGTAAGTTTTGAAATCAGGAAGTATGAGTCCTCCAGCTTTGTTTTTTGTTCTTTGTTCTTTTTGCTTTGGCTATTCAAGGTCTCTCGAGATTTCATGTAAATTTTAGAATGGGTTTTTCCATTTCTGCAAAAAACATCATTTGGATTTTGATAGGAATTACATTAACTCTGTAGATCATTTTGGGTGGTAGTGACATCTTAACAATAGTAAGTCTTCCAATCCATGAACATGGAATGTCTTTCCATTTATTTTGCCTTCTTTAGTTTCTTTCAGCAATGTTTTATTGTTTTGATTGTACAAGTCTTTCACCCCTTTGGTTAAGTTAATCCCTAAATATTTTATCCTTTTGATGCTATTATAAACAGATTTGTCTTCTTAATATTTTTGGATTGTTTATTTTTAGTATATAGACATACAACTGATTTTTGTTTGTGTGTATGTATATGTGTGTGCATGTTGAATTTATATCCTGCTAATTTTCTTTCTTTATTTGTTCTAACATTTATTGGTAGAGTTTTTGAGTTTTCTACCTATAAGATTATATAATCTACAAACAGATAATTTACTTCTTTCTTTTCAATTTGGATGCCTTTTATTCCTTTTACTTGCCTAATTGCTCTGGCTAGAACTTCCAGTACTATGTTGAATAAAAGTGGCAAAAACAAGCATCCTTGCCATGTTCCTAATTTTAGAGGAAAACTTTCAATCTTTCACCATTGAGCACAATGGTTGCTGTGGATTTTTTATACATGGATTTTATTAAGTTGAAGTAGTTTCCTTCTATTGCTAGTTTCTTGAAGGTTTTTATAATGAAGAGATGTTTTTATCAAATGATTTTTTTCTGTATCAATTGACATGATTATGTGGTTTCCTTCCTTCATTCTGTTAATGGTATATTACACTAGATCTGTATTATATTGATTGATTTTTATATGCTGTGTCATCCTTGCATTTCACAAATAAATCTCACCTGGTTATGGTGTATAATCCTTTCAATATGCTACTGAATTCAATCTGCCAGTAATTTGTTGAAAATTTTTCCATGTTCATAAGAAATATGAATCTGTAGTTTTCATTTCTTGTAATGTCTTTGGTTTTAGCATCAAGGTAATGCTGGAATCAATAAATGAGTTAGGGCTGGGCACAATGGCTCACACCTGTAATTTCAGCACTTTGAGAGGCCAAGCCAGGAGGATCTCTTGAACCCAGGAGTTTGAGAGCAGCCTGGGCAACAAAGTGAGACCCTGTATCTACAAAAATCTTAAAAAGTAGCCAGGTGAGGGGGCACGCACCTGTAGTCCTAACTACTCATGAAGCTAAGGCAGGAGAATTGCTTGAGCTTAGGAGTTTAAGGCTTCAGTGAGCTATGATCATACTACTGCACACCAGCCTGGGTGACAGAGTGAGGAACTGTCTCAAAAAAAAAAAGAAAGAAAGAAAAGAAAGAGTTAGGAGGTACTTCTTCCTCTTCAAATTTTTGAAAAGTTTGACAAGTATTGGTGTTTGTTCTTTTTAAAAGTCTTGGTAAATTTCAACAGTGAAGCCATGAGGTCCAGGGATTTTCTTTGGTGAAAATTTTTGAATAGTGATTCAATCTTCTTATTGTAAGTTAAGCATCCCTAATCTGAAAATCCAAAATTCAAAGTCTTCCAAAATCTAACTTTTTGACTCTTCATTTGACACCACAAGTAGAAAATTTCATACCTGACTCTCATGTGAGGGTTGCTGTCAAAACTCAGTCTAAACTTTATTTCATGCAAAAAATTATTTAAAATAGTGGAGAAATTATCTTCACTTTATGTGTGTAAGATGTATATGAAACATAAATAAATGTCATGTTTAGACCTGAGTCCCATCCCTAAGATATCTCATTATGTATATGCAAATATTCCAAAATTCAAAATCTGAAACACTTCTGGTTCTAAGTATTTCAGGTAAGGGATACGGAAGCTATAGTTGTAGGTCTATTCAAATTTTCTGTTTTTTAGTGATTTAGTCTTAGAAGATTTTGTGTTTTTAGGAATTTGTCCATTTCATCCAGGGCAACCAATTTTTTGCCCTACAATAGTTCATTTACTCTCTTATAATCCTTTATATTTATGTAGAATTGATAGTAATGTCCTCACTTTCATTTCCGAGTCTAGTAATTTAAATATTCTCTCTCATTTTCTTAGTTTATCTGGCTAAAGGTGTGTTAATGTTGTTGATCTTTTCAAAAAACTAACTTTGGTTTTGTTGATTTTGTCATTTTTTCCTCCCTATTTTGTTTATCTCTGCTTTAATTTTTACAATTTCATTTCTTCTGTTAGCTTTGGGTTTAGTTTGTTCTTCTTTTTGTGGTTCTTTAAGTTTTAAAGTTAGGTTGTTGGCTTGAGGTCTTTCTTTTTTTTAAATGAAAAAAATTGATAGCTATAACTTCCCCCTTTAGCACTGCTTTCACTGAATCTCATAAGTTTTAGTATGTTGTCCTTTCATTTTCATTAATCTCTAAGTTTTTTCTAACTTCCCTTGTCACTTCTTCTTCAATGCATTGGTTGTTTAAGAATGTATTGTTTAGGCTGTGTGCGGTGGCTCATGCCTCTAATCCCAGCACTTTGGGAGGCCAAGGCAGGTGGATCATGAGGTCAGGAGTTCAAGACCAGCCTGGCCAAGATGGTGAAACCCTGTCCCTACTAAAAATAAAAAAAATAAAAAAATTAGCTGGGCGTGGTGGCAGGTGCCTGTAATCCTAGCTACTCAGAAGGCTGAGGCAGAGAATTACCTGAACTTGGGAGGCGGAGGTTGCAGTGAGCCAAGATTGTGCCACTGCACTCCAGCCTGGGCAACAGAGCAAGACTCCATCTCAAAAAAAATATAATTGTTTTAATTTCCACAAATTTGTGAATGGTTTTCCTTCTCTTATTGATTTCTAACTTCATTATGTTGTGTTTGTAGTATATGCTTTCTATAATATTTAGCTTTTAAAATCTATTAAGACTTTATTTGTGGCCTAACATATGGTCCTGTGTTGTGTTTGTAGTGTATGCTTTGTAAAATATTTAGCTTTTAAAATCTATTAAGACTTTGAATAGGAACAGCTCCAGTCTATAGCTCCCAGCCGAAGCGACGCATAAGATGGGTGATTTCTGCATTTCCAACTGAGGTACCGGGTTCATCTCACTGGAGCTTGTCAGACAGTGGGTGCAGCACACTGAGCATGAGCCAAAGCAGGGCGATGCATCACCTAACCTGGGAAGTGCAAGGGGTCAGGGAATTCCCTTTTATAGCCAAGCAAAGCTGTGACAGATGGCACCTGGAAAATCGGATCACTCCCACTCTAATACTGCACTTTTCCAATAGTCTTAGCAAAGAGCACACCAGGAGATTATATCCCATGCCTGGCTCGGAGGGTCCCATGCCCACAGAGCCTTGCTCATTTCTAGCACAGCAGTCTGAGATCAAACTGCAAGGCGGCAGCGAGGCTGGGGGAGGGGTGCCTGCCATTGCTGAGGCTTCAGTAGGTAAACAAAGTGGCCAGGAAGCTCGAACTGGGTGGAGCCCACCACAGCTCAAGGAGGCCTGCCTGCCTGCCTCCATAGACTCCACCTCTGGGGGCAGGGCATAGCTGAACAAAAGGCAGCAGAAACCTCTGCAGACTTAAATGTCCCTGACTGACAGCTTTGAAGAGAGTAGTGTTTCTCCCAGCATGGAGTTTGAGAACTGAGAACAGACAGACTGCCTCCTCAAGTGGGTCCCTGACCCCCGAGTAGCCTATCTGGGAAGCACCCCCCAGTAGGGGCAGACCAACACCTCACACGGCCAGGTGTCCCTCTCAGACGAAACCTCCAGAGGAACAATCAGACAGCAACATTTGCTGTTCAGCAATATTCGCTGTTTTGTAGCCTCTGCTGCTGATACCCAGAAAAACAGGGTCTGGAGTGGACCTCCAGCAAACTCCAACATACCTGCAGCTAAGGGTCCTGACTGTTTAAAGGAAAACTAACAAACAAAAAGGACATCCACACCAAACCCAGTATGTCACCATCATCAAAGACCAAAGGTAGATAAAATCACAAAGATGGGGAGAAAACAGAGCAGAAAAACTGAAAATTCTAAAAATCAGAGTGCCTGTCCTCCTCCAAAGGAACACAGCTCCTCACAAGCAATGGAACAAAGCTGGACGGAGAATGACTTTGACGAGTTGAGAGAAGAAGGCTTCAGACAATCAAACTTCTCCAAGCTAAAGGAGGAAGTTCGAATCCATCACAAAGAAGTTTAAAAACGTTGAAAAAAGAATAGATGAATGGCTAACTACAATAACCAATGCAGAGAAGTTCTTAAAGGACCTGCTGGAGCTGAAAACCATGGCACAAGAACTACATGACGAATGCACAAGCTCCAGTAGCCGATTCAATCAACTGGAAGAAAGGGTATCTGTGATGGAAGATCAAATGAATGAAATGAAGTGAGAAGAGAAGTTTAGAGAAAAAACAATCAAAAGAAATGAACAAAGCCTCCAAGAAATGTGGGACTATGTGAAAAGACCAAAGCTACGTCTCATTGGTGTACCTGAAATTGACGGGGAGAATGGAACCAAGTTGGAAAACACTCTGCAGGATATTATCCAGGAGAACTTCCCCAAACTAGCAAGGCAGGCCAACATTCAAATTAAGGAAATATAGAGAATGCCACAAAGATACTCTTCAAGAAGATCAACTCCAAGACACATAATTGTCAGATTCACCAAAGTTGAAATGAAGGCAAAAATGTTAAGGGCAGCCAGAGAGAAAGGTCACGTTACCCACAAAGGGAAGTCCATCAGACTAACAGCTGATCTCTCGGCAGAATCTCTACAAGCCAGAAGAGAGTGGGGGCCAATATTCAACATTCTGAAAGAAAAGAATTTCCAATCCAGAATTTCATACCCAGCCAAACTAAGCTTCATAAGTGAAGGAGAAATAAAATCCTTTTCAGACAAGCAAATGCTGAGAGATTTTGTCACCACCAGGCCTGCCGTACAACAGCTCCTGAAGTAAGCACTAAACATGGAAAGGAACAACCAGTACCAGCCACTGCAAAAACATGCCAAATTGTAAAGACCATCGAGACTAGGAAGAAACTGCATCAACTAATGAGCAAAATAACCAGTTAACATCATAATGACAGGATCAAATTCACACATAACAATATTAACCTTAAATGTAAATGGGCTAAATGCCCCAATTGAAAGACACAAACTGGCAAATTGGATAAAGACTCAAGACTCATCAGTGTGCTGTATTCAGGAAACCCATCTCATGTGCAGAGACACACATAGGCTCAAAATAAAGGCATGGAGGAAGATCTACCAAGCAAATGGAAAACAAAAAAAGGCAGGGGTTGCAATCCTAGTCTCTGGTAAAACAGACTTTAAACAAACAAAGATCAAAAGAGACAAAGAAGGCCATTACATAATGGTAAAGGGATCAATTCAACAAGAAGAGCTAACTATCCTAAATATATATACACCTAATACAGGAGCACCCAGATTCATAAAGCAAGTCCTTAGAGACCTACAAAGAGACTTAGACTCCCAAACAATAATAATGGGAGACTTTAACACCCCCTGTCAACATTAGACAGATCAATGAGACAGAAAGTTAACAATGATATCCAGGAATTGAACTCAACTCTGCACCAAGCAGACCTAATAGACATCTACAGAACTCTCCACCCCAAATCAGCAGAATATACATTTTTCTCAGCACCACACTGCACCTATTTCAAAACTGACCACATAGTTGGAAGTAAAGCACTCCTCAGCAAATGGAAAAGAACAGAAATTATAGCAAACTGTATCTCAGACTACAGTGCAATCAAACTAGCACTCAGGATTAAGAGATTCACTCAAAACCACACAACTACATGGAAACTGAACAACCTGCTCCTGAATGACTACTGGGTGCATAACAAAATGAAGGCAGAAATAAAGATGTTCTTGGAAACCAATGAGAACAAAGACACAACATACCAGAATCTCTGGGACACATTTAAAGCAGTGTGTAGAGGGAAATTTATAGCACTAAATGCCCACAAGAGAAAGCAGGAAAGATCAAAAATTGACATCCTAACATTACAACTAAAACAACTAGAGAAGCAAGAGCAAACACATTCAAAAGCTAGCAGAAGGCAAGAAATAACTAAGATCAGAGAAGAACTGAAGGAGATAGAGACACAAAAAACCCTTCAAAAAATCAATGAATCCAGGAGCTGGTTTTTTGAAAATGTCAACAAAATCGATAGATCGCTAGCAAGACCAATAAACAAGAAAAGAGAGAAGAATCAAATAGATGCAATAAAAAATGATAAAGGGGATATCACCACTGATCCCACAGAAATACAACTACCATCAAAGTATACTATAAACACCTCTATGCAAATAAACTAGAAAATCTAGAAGAAATGGATAAATTCCTCGACACATACACCTTCCCAAGACTAAACCAGGAAGAAGTTAAATCTCTGAATAGACCAATAACAGGTTCTGAAATTGAGGCAATAATTAATAGCTTACCAACCAAAAAAAGTCCAGGACCAGATGGATTCACAGCTGAATTCTACCAGAGGTACAAGGAGGAGCTGGTACCATTCCTTCTGAAACTGTTCCAATCAATAGAAAAAGAGGGAATCCTCCCTAACTCATTTTATGAGGCCAGCATCATCCTGATACCAAAGCCTGGCAGAGACACACACACAAAAAAGAGAATTTTAGACCAAATCCCTGATGAACGTCTATGCAAAAATCCTCAGTAAAATACTGGCAAACCAAATCCAGCAGCACATCAAAAAGCTTATCCACCATGATCAAGTGGGCTTCATCCCTGGGATGCAAGCCTGGTTCAACATACATGAATCAATAAATGGAATCCAGCATATAAACAGAACCAAAGACAAAAACCAAATGATTATCTCAATAGATGCACAAAAGGCCTTTGACAAAATTCAACAGCCCTTCATGCTAAAAACTCTCAATCAATTAGGTATTGATGGAGTGTATCTCAAAATAATAAGAGCTATTTATGACAAACCCACAGCCAATATCATACTGAATGAGCAAAAACTGGAAGCATTCCCTTTGAAATCTGGCACAAGACAGGGATGCCCTCTCTCACCACTCCTATTCAACATAATGTTGGAAGTTCTGGCCAGGGAAATCAGGCAGGAGAAGGAAATAAAGGGTATTCAGTTAGGAAAAGAGGAAGTCAAATTGTCCCTGTTTGCAGATGACATGATTGTGTATCCAGAAAACCCCATCGTCTCAGCCCAAAATCTCCTTAAGCTGATAAGCAACTTCAGCAAAGTATCAGGATACAAAATCAATGTGCAAAAATCACAAGCATTCTTGTACACCAATAACAGACAAACAGAGAGCCAAATCATGAGTGAACTCCCATTCACAATTGCTTCAAAGAGAATAAAATATTTAGGAATCCAACTTACAAGGGATGTGAAGGACCTCTTCAAGGAGAACTACAAATCACTGCTCAACAAAATAAAAGAGGACACAAACAAATGGTAGAACATTCCATGCTCATGGATAGGAAGAATCAATATCGTGAAAATGGCCATACTGCCCAAGGTAATTTATAGATTCAATGACATCCCCATCAAGCTTCCAATGACTTTCTTCACAGAATTAGAAAAAACTACTTTAAAGTTCATATGGAATCAAAAAAGAGCCCTCATTGCCAAGACAATCCTAAGCAAAAAGGACAAAGCTGGAGGCATCATGCTACCTGACTTCAAACTATACTACAAAGCTACAGTAACCAAAACAGCATGGTAATGGTACCAAAACAGAGATATAGACCAATGGAACAGAACAGAGCCCTCAGAAATAATACCACACATCTACAACTATCTGATCTTTGACAAACTTGACAAAAACAAGAAATGGGTAAAGGACTCTCTATTTAACAAATGGTGCTGGGAAAACTGGCCAGCCATATGTAGAAAGCTGAATCTGGATCCCTTCCTTACAGCTTATACAAAAATTAATTCAAGATAGATTAAAGACTTAAACGTTAGACCTAAAACCATAAAAACCCTAGAAGAAAACCTAGGCATTACCATTCAGGACATAGGCATGGACAAGGACTTCATGTCTAAAACACCAAAAGCAATGGCAACAAAAGACAAAATTGACAAATGGGATCTAATTCAACTAAAGAGCTTCTGCACAGCAAAAGAAACTACCATCAGAGTTAACAGGCAACCTACAGAATGAGAGAACATTTTTGCAATCTGCTCATCTGACAAAAGGCTAATATCCAGAATCTACAATGAACTCAATCCAATTTACAAGAAAAAAACAAACGACCCCATCAAAAAGTGGGCAAAGCATATAAACAGACACTTCTCAAAAGAAGACATTTATGCAGCCAACGGACACATGAAAAAATGCTCATCATCACTGGGCATCAGAGAAATGCAAATCAAAACCATAATGAGATATCATCTCACACTAGTTAGAATGGCAATCATTAAAAAGTCAGGAAACAACAGGTGCTGGAGAGGATGTGGAGAAATAGGAACACTTTTACACTGCTGGTGGGACTTTAAACTAGTTCAACCACTGTGGAAGACAGTGTGGCGATTCCTCAGGGTTCTAGAACTGGAAATACCATTTGACTCAGCCTTTCCATTACTGGGTATATACCCAAGGAATATAAATAATGCTGCTATAAAGACACAGGCACACATATGTTTATTGCGGCACTACTCACAATAGCAAAGACTTGGAACCAACCCAAATGTCCAACAATGATAGACTGGATTAAGAAAATGTGGCACATATACACCATGGAATACTATGCAGCCATAAAAAATGATGAGTTCATGTCCTTTGTAGGGACACGGATGAAGCTGGAAACCATCATTCTCAGCAAACTATCGCAAGGACAAAAAACCAAACACTGCATGTTCTCACTCATAGGTGGGAATTGAACAATGAGAACACCTGGACACAGGAAGGGGAACATCACACACCAGGGCCTGTTGTGGGGTCGGGGGGTGGGGGGAGTGGGGATGGATAGCATTAGGTGATATGCCTAATTTATATGATGAGCTAATGGGTGCAGCACACGAACATGGCACATGTATACATATGTAACAAACCTGCACGTTGTGCACATGTACCCTAGAACTTAAAGTATAATAAATACATATATATATATATAAATAATAAAATCGATTCAGACTTAATCTGTGACCTAACATATGGTCCATCCCAGAAAATGTCCCATGTCCACTTGAGGAGAATGTGCATTTTGTTGTTGGGTGGATTGCTCTATATACATCTACTAGATCTAGTTGTTTTATTGTGTGGTTTAAGTCTTCTATTTCCTTACTTATCTTTTGTCTAGTTGCTCTGTTATTGATAGTGGGATATTGAAGTCTCAATTTCTTCTTTCAATTCTGTACATTTTTGATCCATAAATTTTGATAGTCTGTTATTAGGTGCACAGACATTTATAATTGTTATATCATTTTGCTGTATTGGCCTTTTTATGCATATATAATGTTATTTTTGTCTCCTGTAATCTTTTTGATATGTCTATTTTCTCCAATATTAGTTATAGTCATCCCAGCTCTCTTCTGGTTACTATTTGCATGAAGGAGCTTTTTCCATCTTTTCACTTTCAATCTGTTTGTCTGGATATAAGGTTAGTTTCTTTAGACAGCATATAGTTGGATCATGTTTCTTTTTTAATCCATTTTGCCAATCTCTGTGTTTTGACTGGAGAATTTCATCCATTTATATTTAAAGTAATTATTGATAAGGAGGGACTTACTTCTGTCACTTTGCTGTTTGTTTCCTACATGCCTTACAGCTTTTTTGTCCCTCATTTTCTGCATTACATCTTCTTTTGTGTTTAATCAATTTTTTTGTAGTAAAATATTTAAATTTCTTTTTCATTTCTTTATGTGTATATTCTATAGCTAATTCTATGTGGTTACCATGGGGATTGCATTTAACACACTGAAGTTATAACACTCTAATTTGAATTTATAACTTCAATGACATACAAAAATTATCCTTTATATCTCCATCCATGCCCTTCAGTTATTGATGTGACACATCTTTATACATTGTGTGTTCCAAAACATAAACTAATATTTTTTAAATGCACTAGTCTCTTAAATTATGTACCCTTTAATTTCAACCTACAAGATTTACTTTAGTATTTCTTGTAGAGCAGGTCTAGTGGGAGCAAAGTCCCTCAGCTTTATTTATCTGTGAATGTCTTAATTTCTCCCTCACTTCTGAAGGATAATTTTGACAGGTATAGGATTTTTCATTGACAGGTTTTTTTCTGTTTAGCGCTTTGAATATATCAGTCCACTCCCTTCTGGCTTCCAAAGTTTCTGATAAGAAATCTGCTAATATTTTTATGGAGAATCTTTTGTATGTGATTAGTTACTTCTCTCTCACTGCTTTCAACGTTCTCTTTTTATATTTGTATTTCAACTGTTTAATTACAGTGTGTGTTGGTGTGGGTGTCTGTATTAGTCCATTCTTGCATTGCTATAAAGAAATACCTGGGACTGAGTAATTTATAAAGAAAAGAAGTTTAGACTTCAGCAGGCTGTACAGGAATCATTATGCTGGCATTTGCTTGGCTTCTGGGGAGACCTCAGGAAACTTACAATCATTGTGGAAGGTGAAGGGGATGCAAGCACAGAGCAGCAAGAGAGAGAGTGAGTGGGGAGGTGTGACATGCTTTTAAACAACAAGATCTCACGAGAACTCACTCACTATCAGGAGAACAGCACCAAGGGGGTGATGCTAAACAATTCATGAGAAATCTGATCCTGTGCTCCAATCACCTCCCACCAGGCCTCACCTCCAACATTGGGGATTACAACTGAACATGAGATTTGGGTGGGGACACAGATTGAAACCATACCAGTGTCTTTGAGTTTATCTTATTCAAAGTTCATTGAGCTTTTGGATGTTTATAATCATGTCTCTCATTAAATTTAGAATGCTTTGGCCACTATTTCTTCAAGTATTCTTTCTGTTTTTTATCTTTTTTCTTCTTGGACTCCCACAGTGCATGGATCAGTCCATTTGATGGCATTCTACAGGTCCCTTACATTATGTTCACTTTTCTTCAATTTGTTTTATTTCTGTTCCTCAGAGTAGATAATTTCTTTTGTCCTATATTCAAGGTTACAAGCTCCAGAATTTTTTTGTGGTTTCTCTTTAGGTTTTCTGTCTCTTTACTGATATTTCCATTTTTGCATACATTGTTTTCTTGACTTTCCTTATGTCTTCCTTTAAATCTTTGAGCATCTTTAAGACGGTTGTTTAAAGTTTTTGGTCCATTCAGAATTAGGTGTTTTTCAGGAACAGTTTCTCTTGGTTTATTGTTTATTTTTTTGTTTTGAATGAGTCTTTCTTTCTTGTTTCTTTGTACACCTGGTGATTTTTTTGTTGAAAAGTGGACAGTTGAATAATGTAGTAACTCTGGATATCAGATTCTCCCCCTTCTCCAGGGTTTTTGGTTTTTGTTTTTGTTTGTCTATTGATTATTGTAGGCTATCTCTGTGCTGAGGATCAGCCTGAGGCATAAACCTAAAGTCCTCTCAGTCCTTTTCTGAGCCTCTGCCTTTCCCTGGGCAGGCACTACGACTTCCTAATTTCTCTGTATATGTAGTCGCTTTTGGATGTTCTAGTTTTTAATGTATTGTCCCCAAAGAGGAAAAAGACAAAATGAAGGGGAAAAAATGTGCCAGCCATTTAAATGCTCTGAAAATCACTTCAGCCAGAGAAAGAGGGACTTCGAATAATAGAGAGAGGTGCAACAATAGGGGCTTCCTGCCCCTTTGTTTATATCTCCGTAATCAGAAGCAGCGATCAGCAAACAGGTCCCAAACATTAGGAGGACAGGGCCCTTTTTGCCCGCTCTAGCTCCCTCAAGCTGTGTGCAATCTGCTCCAGGAACATGTGTACAGCTGCCTGCCAGAGGGTTGAGGTAGCTGTTACTGTGCCAAGAACTGAAATGGACCAAAAGAAACTGTAATTTACTTTCTGAGCCTTTCCCTGGAAGTTGCAAGCATTGAAGATACTCCAGAGTTCCAAAATAGTTACATTAGCCAGATTCTGCCATTGTGATTGTTGTGTAGGTGGGGAGACACACTTCTGGTGCTTCCTATTCTGCCATTTTCCCAGAATCCTCCTTTCAGGGAACTTTTATTGTTATTTTACACACAATTCTGACAAGATTAAGTATCTGGTATCCAAGCCTATAGTAGATCAGAAGTTGCAATTCAGAAAGAGGAAAGTAAGCTTTAATGAGCAGGCCCACTGCCTCACATACACTTAGTGGTGCCTAAAGCAATGCTCTCCCTGCCTCAGTGTCTGCTGTTGGAGCCATCCCTGCTCCACCGAGGGCTACTGCTCTACCACCCACAGACCCCTGCCTGTCCTATTCACTCTAGATCTTTTCTCACTTTGCAGCTGATTAGAGACATCTGCTTTTCCTAGTTGGAGACCAGCCGTTTCAGAGAAAGGTAACCACAGCAGCGATGTGCCACACATGATACAGTTCTTCTCCTTCCTCTACTCCTTAATCACCATCTTCTCTTTCTAAACCCGCAGAACACCAACTCTTTCCAGCATCCCAGACTCTGCAGTTAAGCCTGAACCACTCTGTGCAATATATATCTTTATACTAAGATGATTTTTCCTTAAAGGCTCAATTGCCTCTTCCTGAAGTTTAATGATTTTTGTTTTGGAGGGAGGTTCTCTCTTTTACATTAAAACTTTCTACACATCGTAAGCCCCATTTGTGAGCTGAATTCTATTTAGTTCATTTACCCTGAGTTTCCGGATCACTGTAAGTTGAGAGATAAAACTGAACATCTAGCGACAACATTCCAAGGGAGTTAAATTTCTGGAACTTTCTAACACAGTTAGGAAGTCAGTCAGCCAGGATCATGCAGATGGCCTCTAGGGGGCAGTACTTCCTAGTTCCACAGGCCAGCCTATCAGAGACTTTGCTCTGGCTTAGCAAAAAATAATCTTACATCATCATTAGCTTCCCACCAAATTAGTAAGCATACACAAACACAGGCATGTGTGTACATGCATGCACACATGCACACACACAAATTAACTTTCATATTCAATCCTGGCAATGGTACAGTAAAACTATTGGTTTCAAATATTGATGATGATATTGGAACGTATTTGGAAAGCAATATAGTAAAATGTATCAAAAATTCTAAAAAATGTTTGCTGACGTAGTAATTCTGTTAACCTATATGTGGTCTCAAAAGATCATCTAAAATGTGGGGACAGATATGTCCTGCATTATTTATAATGTTAAAAATTATAAGAAAATTGGCTGGGTGCAGTGGCTTAAGCCTGTAATCCCAGCACTTTGGGAGGCCGAGGCGGGCAGATCACGAGGTCAGGAGATTGAGACCATCCTGCCTAACACAGTGAAACCCCGTCTCTACTAAAAATACAAAAAAATTAGCTGGGCGTGGTGGCGGGCGCCTGTAGTCTCAGCTACTCAGGAGGCTGAGGCAGGAGAATGGCGTGAACCCGGGAGGTGGAGCTTGCAGGGAGCCAAGATTGCGCCACTGCACTCCAGCCTGGGCGACAGAGCGAGACTCCGTCTCAAAAAAAAGAAAGAAAGAAAGAAAGAAAATTAAAAGCCAATAATAGATTAAAGATATTATACTACCTTTATCCAATGGAATTCTATGTTGATATTAAAATAATTTACATAAAGTCTATGTTACAATATATGCATGGTACAATAGCTACCATTTATTAAATGCTTACTATGTTCCAAGCTGTATATTAGCTATGTATGGATATTACTTCCTTTCTGTCTCACAATAACCCCAGGAAGCAGGGTTTAAGGCTCTCTCTCTCGTTTTGTTGTTGCTGTTTTTTTTTTGTTTGTTTTTTTTTTTTTTTGAGACAGAGTCTTGCTCTGTCGCCCAGGCTAGAGTGCAGTGGCATAATCTTGGCTCACTGCAACTTCTGCCTCCCGGGTTCAAGCAATTCTCCTGCCTCAGCCTCCTGAGTAGCTGGGATTACAGGTGCATGCCACCATGCCTGGCTAATTTTTGTTTTTTTTTTAGTAGAGACGGGGTCTTACCATGTTGGCCAGGCTGATCTTGAGCTCCTGACCGTGTGATCCTCCCTCCTCAGCCTTCCAAAGTGCTGGGATTACAGGATTACAGGCATAAGCCACCGCTCCCAGCCTATTTAAGGCTCCCTTAAAGGTTCTTCCTTCATGCTCGCTTCCCTCTTCCTATCTAGCTAGTCTCCTTTTCCACTTGATGGAAAGAGAACTCCTTATAGAAGCTCATAGCTGACTCCAGAGCCTGGGAGTTTAACCACTATCCTAAACTGTCTCCTATCTAATATGATATTAAATGGAAAAGCAAAAAGGAATTAGATTACAAAATTATTATATCCACTACAATTTAAACTTGACAGATGTTGCCTTTAGAAAAAATCTTGGAAATGAATACACAGGATTGATGACAGTTGTTTTAGGGTAATGGGATGCTAATTTTTTCAAAATTTTTTTGTAATATAGTTTATTCTTATAAGCTTAAATATTTTAAGGCCAAAATGAAAATTTTTGGGTTCTCAAATGATGAATCATTCTTTCCTTGCTCTAAAACATTCATCATGGTCATTGTAATGTTTTCACATTTTAAAAATATGCTAAGCAATTAAAAATGTTTTCCACAACATATGTGAAAGTAATGGTGATTAAGCATTGAAGCTTTAGAGGTTAAGGGGAGAAATATTGATAATCTCACAGAAACTCATCAGTATAGTGCTGTGTAGGTTTTTATTTTATGTACATTGGCTCACTTGATCTTTCCAATGCCTGAAAGTTAGAACTTCAACTTTCTGAAAGTTGTCCAGAAAGCTAATTCCCTCAAGGCTCAATGAAGTCCCAGCTCTACCATATTTACTGTATTTACTGGCTAGTCTACATGTCCCAGAAAAAAGCCACTGGGGTGCTTTGCCCAACCCCACTTAGCACAGCTGGAAACACAGCTGCAGGATGCAGCTGGCCAAATCTCTCAAATAATCATCACTGAAAAATGCTGAAGAGGAAGGCCCTTTTGAAGATTCCTCTTTCTCACCCCCCACTTCTGCCTGTCCCTGCAGGCCGGCTTCCCTTTCCCACTTAATAGGAAGAACACTTCTACTTACTGTTGTTAAACAACTAACAGCTGGTGAAAGAGGCGGCACCTGACTTCTTCCCCGCACTTAAGGCTCTCACAAACATAAATGCAACTGCAGAAATTTGGGGGACAAATATTGCCCCCACTGGGTAAAATCTCAGCAGAAACTGCAGCTTTTTTTTTTTTTTTTTTTTTTGAGACAGAGTTTCACTCTTGTTGCCAAGGCTGGAGTGCAATGGTGCGATCTTGGCTCACTTCCACCTCTGCCTCCAGGGTTCAAGCGATTCTCTGCCTCAGCCTCCTGAGTAGCTGAGACTACAGGTGCGTGCCACCATGCCCAGCTAATTTTTTGTATTTTTAGTAGAGATGGGGTTTCACCATGTTAGGATGGTCTCGATCTCCTGACCTCGTGATCCACCCGCCTTGGCCTCCCGAAGTGCTGCGATTACAGGAGTGAGCCACCACGCCTGGCCAAAACAGTAGCTTTAATTCAGACTTAAAACACCTAACAGGGAAAACAAACTCTAAATCCCACTCCTCTTTTTTAAAAGTATAATTTTCTTCTGATTATAAAATTAATGCCTCGTGTAGAAAAATGCAAAAATGAAAATGAGTTTAAAGAACATAAAATCACCGTAAGTGCTTTCACCCAGAAATAGCCTCTAATAATATACATATTTTTAAGAATCCTGACCTTTAAAAACTATGTGATTATATGTATTTTTCAAAAACATACATTTACATGCACTTTTAAATTCTGCCATTTGAGAATCATACTGCATATACCAGTTTCCTAATTTATTTTCAGTTAACATTACTTGGATCTTCCCATTTTATTAACTAAGCTGCAAAATTACATTTTTAATGTGTTATGCATAATATCATAACTTTAGAAACCATTCCCCCTACAGTTCTGTTGTAATATTAGCACCATCTGACTCCTCTTCCTGTATTCCTTAACTCCACTGTATCCTCATGGGCATTTAACACTCTCTGGCTTCAGTGAGAATTAAGCACAGGAAAAGGAAAAGCAGGCCATCTGTGCAGGAAGGTAAAACTAGTGTAAATTAAATGGGGTGTGAAAAAAAGGCACTTATGCTCTTTAAATACGTGCTACTTGAAAGAAATGCTTACCTATGTACAGAACTAATCACTGGACACACAAGCTTCAGGTGAATGATGGGTTCTAAGTGTTCTTTGTTCACAAAGCAAAAGCAATCCTATTTTTCAAAATAAGCTTTATAGCTCCAAAATGAACAAAAGAGATTTTTATCAAATCTTAAACATTTCAAGGACATTAAGCCAAACACAAAACAAACCTCCACCTCTGGTGATAGTGCCATTCTCCTCCTGACCCTACTTATCAGCTCAGTTATTTTTGACTCTTTCTATTCATCCAGAGCTGTTTGCTCACACATTGTCATGTCCTTCTCACTGATGAGTTTTTGTTCTTCCATTTTTTTTTCTACTTCTCCCACCACTCATCTCCTCCTTGTCTTCATTGGAACACTTGCAGTGGAATAACATGGTGATAGAGAATGTGGGGTTTGAAGTCATGCTGAGCTTTTGAATTCTGTCTGTGGCAACTTATGCAAATAATTTATCCTCTCTGTCCTTTAGCCTCCAATTTGACAGATGGGGATGATGGTACCTACTTCGTAGGACTGTTGTGAGGAGTACATGTGTTACTTTCTGTAATGCACTATTAAAATAGTGCCCAGCACACAGTGAGCGCTTGACCAATATTGCTATTGTTCTTACTACTGGAGGAGCTCCCTCAATGTTTTCTCTGCTTTTAGGCTCTCAACTCACACACAAGAATAACTATAGTGACCTCTGTTGCCAGCTATTTGCCTCCTGTGTGCCTAAGCTCAATACATGTTTTATTTTTATTCCTTACAACATTCTGTCCACTAGATATTATGCTCCGTTTTACAGATGGGAAAACAGACTTGAAAAAAATTACAATCCATCTTTTACAATTTCATTAAAAAACTGCAACATCCATTTTAGTCACATGATTTCTTTGCTCAAATGTCCCTAAGATATTCTATTAACTGCACACACCACTCTCACACACCTTACTTCAGTTTTCCAATCACAGATATTGGGTTAGTGTCTGTTAACTCATTCTCACTGCAATATAACGTAGCCATTCCAAATCTATCTCTCTGCCTTCTCAGCTCCAGTCCTGAGGTTCCTTTTTATTTTGCTCATGCTCCTTCCTTTCCTTATTACCATTTTCTATCATAAGAAAAGATTTAAATCTTCACCTTCTTCTAGAAGTGCAGTGAAATACTCTGTTCTTGTACTTCTTGGAGTACTTCACTCACATTGAAGGTCCCTAATTTAACTATGGATACCTTTTTAAAAAGAATCAATGCATGTGGTCAAAGATAAAATGATTGGTATATGTTGGTGGAATTTTGGAACAAGACATTGTGATTTTAAGATTTTTCCAGCCACTGACAGAGAAGCATAGTTTAGATGGCTGAGGTGGCCAAGCTGCCAGTGATGGTTTAAAGCTTCTCAGACTTCAGTGTGCAAAGCAATCACTTAGGGAACTGGCTAAAATCACTTAGGGAACTGGCTAAAATCACTTAGGGAACTGGTTGAAATCGCTTAGGGAACTGCTCAAAATGCAGATTCTGATTCTGCAGGCCTAGAGTGGAGCCTGCTGTTCTGCATATCTGATAAAGTCTCAGGTGATGATGCTGCTGATGCTGTTGATTCTTGAGTAGCAAGGGTTGAGGAGACATTCTCAAGGAAAAAATGGAAAAACTCTAATCGAGAACCATAGAAAAACACTAACTAATAAAGAGATAAAAAGCAAAAGTAACCTACAAATGACAAATATTTGTCAAGGAATAGAAAGACCCAAAGTTTTAAGGGATTTCAGGAATAAATTTGACTGGATGTACTTTTCATCTTTTATATTAACTTTAGATCCAAATTCTGCATGCCTCTCATGCACCTCTCCGTCACATAGGATTTATTATCTGCACTGTCTCCTAGCACTTTCTGGTCACTCCTGCATTCCATGTCCACTAGCGCTTTAGAATAATGTTTAAAGGCCTCTAGACGTCAGAACTTTTTATAGGTAAACGTGCAAAGAATTTAGGAAGTTGTAATGGGATGAAGCGGGAGGAAAAGAACAAGATCAGGAGTTAGAATTAGAGATTTTTGGAAGTAAGGTGATGGTCCAGAGAAACATCTTCAAACAAAATCTGGGACCAATGATCTGACAATAGAATAGCCAAAGTGAGCACAGATCATATATTTGAAAATTTAAAGCATGGGACACATCGTCCACACACATATAGAAAATAGTTGAGGAGACTAGAGGTACTTATGCTGAAGAAGACGGAAAAAAGACAGATTGGCAGGGAAGGAGAGGGGGAGGGCATTGCAGAGAGAATACATGAGAAGCTACCTCAAGTATCTGGAGTATGTGTCATCTCATGAAATAACTGTTTATTTCCAGTCCAAGGAGCTGAAAGACTATTTATCAGGAAGTGATTATAGGAAATTACCATATGGAGGAATATATTATGAAGAAAATTCCAGCATCCCAGCTTGGATTGCTGTCTTTCTATGATGGTTTCAAGATCTGGCCACTTATTCAGCTGACACCTGCATTGCCACTGGTAAGTCTAGTCTTTTCAGGGACTTTGCAAGCTTCTTGAGAGGTTCAACCCCATAAGTAAATCTCTTTCTCCTTCTTTTTTTTTTTAGACAGAGTCTCGCTCTGTTGCCCAGGCTGGAGCACAGTGGCCTAATCTCGGCTCACTGCAACCTCCGCCTCCCGGGTTCAACCTATTCTCATGCCTCAGCCTTCTGAGTAGCTGAGATTACAGGTGCCTGCCAACATGCCCAGCTAATTTTTGTATTTTTATTAGAGACAGGGTTTTGCCACGTTGACCAGGCTGGTTTGGAACACCTGACCTCAAGTGATCCGCCTGCCTCAGCCTCAAAATGCTGGGATTACAGGTGTGAGCCACCGCACCCCACCCTCCTTCCTCTTTTTAGTGTGCCCTCTGGCCCATTTCTCCTTTTCTCCACCTAAAAATGTGAAAGTTTCTTGTGGAACAGAAGTCACAGAGACTGACTAGATGTCTGGTGATAACATTTTCTAAGCTAAATATAAGAAGCCCTGCTTTGACTTATAATCTGGTAACAGAGCCCACAGCTGATGTGGGCTGTGTCTCCCTAACCCAGCATATATAACCCCAGCCCCTCCAGAGGAGTTGCAGGTAGAGTCAGAATGGTTCCCCTGCTCCACTTGCTGTGGGCTCTCACCACAATGGGGACAGGTATTGAGGAAAAGCAGAAGGACTGGAGGCAGGGAAGCCATGAAGCAAGCATTGCTCCTTCCTCCTCTAAAAAAGGAAAAGTTCCCCTGTGAGGTTTCCTAGTTGAATTTATCAGCAAATACCTTAATCAAAGTTCATACTTTAGCAGGGACTCTTCTGAAATTCACTGAATCCAGGCACTGGACATAGGGGAGGCCCTGGAGTGGCAGTGGAGGGTAGGAGTGGCACAATGAAGGAAATAGGCTGATAAGGGAGGTAAGGAGGGCACCAGGATACTCTGTCCAGAGTTGGCTGTGCCACAGGTTGCCCTTTCCTCTTGTGTTATCTTGCCCATAGATTCTGTTACAGGAGTTATCTCCCTTTCTCAGAGAAAGAGCTGAGGTGGAGAGGATTTTAGTAGGAGAGTAGTGCATTGATGGTCTCCCCAGAGAAGGAGCTGTAGCCAATTGGACTATGTGTAGTGTGTGTGTGTGTGTGTGTGTGTGTGTATACGTACCAATGTGTGCATGTGTGCCTGAGAGCTTGTGTGTTTTGCAACTTCAACTGATCAGAGGAGCATATATCTTTAACTACCCAAGTGGTAATGATAATGATGATGGCTAAGATTCATTTGGCTGTTTCTATATGGTGCTATTCTAGAGGCTTTACATACATTAACTCAATTTTCACACGGACATTTTGAGCAAGAGCTCTTTTAATCCCCACTTTGCAGACAAGAAAATTGATGGACAATGTGGTAAAGTAACTTGCCCAAGGTCATGCAGCCAGCACGGGGCAGAGCCTAGGTTTGAAACCAGACTGCCTGATTCGAGTCTGCTTTCTTTATTTAAAAAAATTTTAATTGATACCTAATAATTGTACATATTATGGGGTACATGTGATATTTGGATACATCCATGCAATGTGTAATGATCAAATCAGAGTATTCAGGATATTCATCATCTCCAACATTTATCATTGCTTTGTACAGGGAACATAGAAAATCTCTTCTAGCTATTTTGAAATATACAATAAATTGTTAATTATAGGCACCCTACTGTACTATTGAACACCAGAACTTACTCATTCTATCAAACTAATGTTGATTACCCATTAATCAATCTCTCTTCATCCCCCTACCCTGACCCTTCCCAACCTGTGGTAACTATCATTCTACTCTCTTATTTCCATGAGATCAACTGTTTTAGCTCTCACATATGAGTGAGAACATCTGTTATTTGTCTTTCTGTGCCTGGCTTATTTCAGTTAACATAATGACTCCCAGTTCCATTTATGTTGCCGCAAATAGCAGGATTTCTTTTTTATGTCTGAATAGTATTCCATTATGTTTATATACCACATTTTACTTATTTATCCATCTGTTGATGGACACTTAGGTTGATACCATATTTTAAGTACTGTGAATAGTGCTACAGTCAACACGGTGTGCAGGTGTTCTTTTGATATTTCTTTTCTTTTTAATAAATACCCATTAGTGGGATTGCTGGATCATATGATAGCTCTATTTTCAGTTTTCTGAGAAACCACCATACTATTTTCCATAATGGCTGTAGTAATTACAGTGGGTAAGTTCTCTTTTCCACATCCTTGCCAGAATTTGTTAATTTTTTTTATAATAGCCATTCTAACTGGGGTGGGATGATATATCACTGTAGTTTAATTTGTATTTCCTTGATGATTAGTTCTGTTGATTTTTTTTTTGAGATGGAGTCTTGCTCTGTCACCAGGCTGGAGTGCAGTGGCACGACCTCGGCTCAGTGCAACCTCTGCCCCCAGGTTCAAGCGATTCTCCTGCCTCAGCCTCCCGAGTAGCTGGGATTACAGGTGCACACCACCACACCCAGCTAATTTTTGTATTTTTAGTAGAGACGGAGTTTCACCATGTTGGCTAGGATGGTCTAAATCTCCTGACCTCGTGATCCACCCTCCTCGGTCTCCCAAAGTGCTGGGATTACACGCAGGAGCCACTTGTATGTCTTTTTTTGAGAAATATCTATTTATATCCTTTGCTCATGTTTTGATATTGTTTTTTTCACTGTTAAATTGAATTCCTGTGTATTCTGGATATTAGTCCCTTGTCGGATAAATACATTGCAACTATTTTCTCTCATTCTGCAGGTGTCTCTTCACTCTGTTGATTGTTGCCTTGGCTTTGCAGAACTTTTTAGTTTAATATAGTCCCATTTGTCTAGTTTTGTTTTTGTTGTCTGTGCTTTTGAGGTCTTAGCCACAACATCTTTGCTTATACCAATGTCCTGAAGCATTTCCCTTATGTTTTCTTCTAGTAGTGTGACACTTTTGAATCATATCCTCAAGTCTATAATTCATTTTGATTTTTTATATGGTGAGAGACAGGAAATTCATTTCCTTTTTTGGCATATCGTTGTCCAGTTTTCCCATCACCTTTTATTGAAGAGGCTGTCCTTTCCCCAATGTATGTTCTTGCCTTTGTCAAAAATCAGTTGGAACCTGATCAACAAAGGGAGACTCCATCTATGCAAATAATTTAAAAAATTAGCTGGGCATAGTGGTCCATGCCTGTGGTCCCAGCTACTTGGGAGTCTGAAGCAGAAGTATCAGCTGAGCCTGGAAAGTCAAGGCCGCAGTAAGCTGTGATTGTGCCACTGCACTTCCGCCTGGACAAGACAGTGAGACCTGGTCCCAAAAATAAATAAATAAATAAGTTGGCTGTTGATATGGTTTAGCTGTGTCCCCACTCAACTCTCATCTTGAATTGTAGCTCCCACATTCCCATGGGAGGGACCCGGTGGGAGGTAACTGAATCATGGGGGCAGATCTTTCCCCACCCTTCATGATTCAATTTGGAGGGAAAAGTTTGGGGGGCTCAGAAGAAGACAGGAAAATGTGGAAAAATTTAGAACTTTCTAGAGACTTGTTGGATGGCTTTGCCCAAAATGCTGGTAGTGATAAGGACAATAAAATCCAGGCTGAGGTGGTCTCAGATGGAAATGAGGAAATTTTTGGGAACTGGAGCAAAGGTGACCCTTGTTATGTTTTAGCAAAAAGACTGGTGACATTTTGCTCCTGCCCTAGAGATTTGTGGAACTTTGATCTTGAGAGAGGTGATTTAGGATATCTGGCAGAAAAATTTCTAAGCAGCAAAGCACTCAAGGTGGCTTGGGTGCTGTTAAAAGCATTCAGTTTAATAAGGAAAGGAGTGCATAAAAATTCAGAAAATTTGCAGCTTGACAATGTGATAAAAAAGAAAATCCCATTTTCTGAGGAAAAATTCAAGCTGCTGCAGAAATGTGCATAAGTACATTTATTTGGCTTCTCATTAGAAGCCAAATGTTAATCCCCAAGACAATGGGGAAAATATCTCCAGTGCATGTCAGAGGTCTTCACAGCAGCCCCTCCCATCACGGGCCTGGAGGCCTAGGAGAAAAAAGTGGTTTCATGGGCTGGGAAGGGTCCCCATGCTGTGTACAGTCTAGGGACTTGATGCCCCATGTCCCAGCTGTTCCAGCCATGACTAAAAGGGATCAAAGTACACCTCAGTCCATGGCTTCAGAGGATGCAAGCCCCAGGCCTTGGCAGGTTCCCTGTGGTGTTTAGCCACAGAATGTCAATGCACAGAAGTCAAGAATTGGGGTTTGGGAACCTCTGCCTAGATTTCAGAGGATGTATGGAAAAGCCTGGATACCCAGGCAGAAGTTTGCTGTAGGGGCAGGGCCCTCATGGAGAACCTCTGCAAGAGCAGTGCAGAAGGGAAATGTTGGAGCCACTACACAGAGTCCCTACTGGGGCACCATCTAGTGGAGCTGTGAGAAGAGGGCCACTTTCCTCCAGAACCCAGAATGGTAGATAAACCAACAGCTTGCACTGTTCACCTGGAAAAGCTGCAGACACTCAATGCTAGCCTGTGATAGCAGCTGGGAGGGAGGCTGTACCCTGCAAAGCCACAGGGGCGGAGCTGCCCAAGATGATGGGAGCCCACCTCTTGCATCAGCGTGACCTGGATGTGAGACATGGAGTCAAAGGAGCTCATTTTGGAGCTGTAAGATTTGACTGCCCTGCTGGATTTCAGACTTGCATGGGGCCTGTAGCCCCTTTGTTTTAGCCAATTTCTCCCATTTGGAATGGCTGTATTTATCCAATACTTGTACCTCCACTGTTTCTAGAAAATAACCACCTTGCCTTTGATTTTATAGGATTACAGGTGGGAAGAGACTTGCCTTGTCTCAGATGAGACTTTGGATTGTGGGCTTTTGGATTAATGCTGAAATCAGTTAAGATTTTGGGGGACTGTTGGGAAGGCATGATTGGTTTTGAAATGTGAGGACATGAGATTTGGCAGGGGCCTGGGGCAGAATCATATGATTTGGTTGTGTCCCTACCCAGCTCTCATCTTGAATTGTAGCTCCCACAATTCCCATGTGTTGTTGGAGGGACCTGGTGGGAGATAATTGAATCATGGAGGTGGGTCTTTCCCCTGTTGTTTTTGTGATAGTGAATAAGTCTCACAAGATCTGATGGTTTCATAAGGGGGAGTTTCCCTGCACAAGCTCTCTCTTTGCCTGCTGCCATCCATGTAAGATGTGACTTGCTCCTCCTTGTTTTCTCCTATGATTGTGAGGCTTCCCCAGCCAGGTGGAACTGTAAGTTCATTAAACCTCTTTTTCTTCCCAGTCTCGCGCATGTCTTTATCAGCAGCATGAAAACTAATAGAGCTGTCAAAAACATGTGGATTTACATCCAGGTTCTCTACTCTTGGTTCACACATTTATTGATTTCCGTATGTTGAATCATCTTTGCATCCATGAGATGAATCCTACTTGATCATGGTGTATTATCTTTTTGATGTGCTGTTGGAGTTGGTTTGCTAGTATTTTGTCAAGGATGTTTGCATCTATGCTCATTAGGAATGTTAGCCTGTAGTTTTCTTTTTTTTATTGTATCCTTGTATGGTTTTGGTATCAGAGTAATGCTGGCCCTTAGAATGAGTTAAGAAGAGCTCCCTCTTTAGTTTTTGTAATGCTTTGAGAAGAATTGGTATTAATTCTTCTTTAAAATTTCTGCAGAATTCATCAGTGGAGTCATCAGTATTGGGCTTTTATTTATTAGAAGACTTGTCATTACTGATTCAATCTCATTACTCATTATTGTTCTGTTCATATTTTCTATTTCTTCCTGATTCACTCTTGTTAAACTATATGTATTCAGTAATATATCCATTTCCTCTGAGTTTTCAAGTTTGTTAGCATATAGTTGTTCATAATAGTCTCTGATGATACTTTGTATTTCTCTGGTATCAGTTGTAATGTCTCTTCTTTCATTTCTGATTTTGTTTATTGGTGTTCTCTCCTTTCTTGGTTAGTGTAGCTATCAGGTTATCAATTTTGTTTATCTTTTCAGAAAACCAACATCAACTTTTCTTAATCTTTTTTTCATTGTTTTTTAGTCTCTATTTCATTAAGTTCTGCTCTGACCTTTATTATTTATTTTCTTCTACTAATTGTAAGTTTAGATGTTCTTGCTTTTCTGGTTCCTTGGTGTGGATTGTTAGGTTGTTTATTTGAATCTTTCTACATTTTTGATGTGGGCATTTATTGCCATAAAATTATAGCAATAAGCTCTTAGCTGTGCTTTCAGTGGTTATTCAGGAACATGTTTAATTTCTATGTATATGCACAGTTTTCACAGTTCCTCTTGTTCTTGATTTTTAGCTCTATTGCATTGTAGTCTGAGGAGAACTTGACATAATTTTTATTTTTAAAAATTTGTTGAGACTTGTTTCATGTTCTAACATATGTTCTATCCTGGAGAATGCTTTATGCACTGATGATAAGATATGTATTCTGCAACTGTTGGATAAAATGTTCTATAAATATTTGTTAGGTCCATTTTTTTTTTAACTTCAGAGGTACATGTGCAGGATGTGCAGGTTTGTTACATAGGTAAATGTTGCCATGGTGGTTTGCTGCACAGATCATCCTATCATCTAGGTATTAAGCCCAGTGTCCATTAGCTATTCTTCCTGATGCTCTCCCTTCCCCCACCTACCCATCCAACAGGGCACAGTGTGTGTTGTTCCCCACAATGTATCCATGTACTCTCATCATTCAGCTCTCACTTATAAGTGAGAACATGTGGTGTCTGGTTTTCTGTTCCTGTGTTAGTTTGCTGAGGATAATGGCTTCCAGCTCCATTCATGGGCCCATTTGGTTTAAAGTGCAGTTTAAATCCAAAGTTGCTTTGTTGATTTCCTGTCTAAATGATCTGTCAAATGCTAACAGTGGGCTATTAAAGTCCTCAACTATTATTGTATTGGAGCCTATCTCCCTTTTGAACTAATAATATTTGCTTTATATATCATGGTGCTCTAATGTTGGGTGCATATATATTTAGAATTTTTGTATCCTTTTGCTAATTGATCTATTTAACACAATATTATGATAATCTTTGTCACTTTTATTGTTTTATACTTAAAACCTGTTTTATCTGATGTAAATATATCTACTGCTTGCTTTTGGTTTCCCTTTGTGTGAAGTATTTTTATCCATTCCCTTTACATTCAATCTATATATGTCTTTACACCTAAAGTAAGTTTCTTGTAAGCAGCATCTAGTCAAGTTTTTTTTTTTAATCCATTTAGCCAATTTATCTCTTTTAAGTGGGAATTTAATTCATTTTCATTCAAGGTTACTATTTATAGCTGAAGACTTATTTCTGTCATTTTATTAATTGTTTTCTGGTTGTTTTGTGTATCTTTTTTCCCTTTATTTTTGTTGTGTTGTTTATCATTGAAGTTTGGTGATTTTCTTTAGTAGTAACATTTGAATTCTTTCTCTGTCTCATTTGTATCTCTGTGAGTTTTACACTGCTAGTGAGTTTTATATTTTTGTGTGTTTTCATAAATGTAGATATTGTCCTTTTGCTTCCAGATGTAGGACTCCCTTAACCATTTCTTGTAGGATCGTTCTAGTGGTGATAAATTCTCTCAGTTTTTGCTTATCTGGGAAAGATTTTATTTCTCCTTCATTTTTGAAGGACAGCTTTGTTGTCGTCACTGACAGCTTTTTTTTCCTTTTGGCACTTATATTTATTTATTTATTTTTATATACTTTAAGTTCTAGGGTACATGTGCACAACGTGCAGATTTGTTACATAGGTATACATGCACCATGTTGGTTTGCTGCACCCATTAACTCATCATTTATATTAGGTATTTCTCCTAATGCTGTCCATCCCCCAGTCCCCCACCCTACTACAGGTCATGCTGTGTGATGTTCCCCACCCTGTGTCCAAGTGTTCTCATTGTTCAGTTCCCACTTATGAGTGAGAACATGTGGTGTTTGGTTTTCTGTCCTTGTGATAGTTAGCTCAGAATGATGGTTTCCAGCTTCATCCATGTCCCTTCAAAGGACATGAACTCATCCTTTTTTATGGCTGCATAGTATTCCATGGTGTATATGTGCCACATTTTCTTAATCCAGTCTATCATTGATGGACATTTGGGTTGATTCCAAGTCTTTGCTATTGTGAATAGTGCCGCCATAAACATACGTGTGCATATATCTTTATAGTAGCATGATTTATAATCCTTTGGGTATATATCCAGTAATGGGATTGCTGGGTCAAATGGTATTTCTAGTTCTAGATCCTTGAGGAATCACCACACTGTCTTCCACAATGGTTGAGCTAATCTACACCCCCACCAACAGCATGAAAGTGTTCCTATTTCTCCACATCCTCTCCAGTCTCTGTTGTTTCCTGACTTTTTAACGATCACCATTCTAACTGGCATGAGATGGTATCTCATTATGGTTTTGATTTGCATTTCTCTGATGCCCAGTGATGATGAGCATTTTTTCATGTGTCTGTTGGCTGCATAAATGTCTTCTTTTGAGAAGTGTCTGTTCATATCCTTTGCCCACTTTTTGATGGGGTTGTTTCTTTCTTATAAATTTGTTTAAGTTCTTTGTAGATTCTGGATATTAGCCCTTCATCAGATGGGTAGATTGCAAAAATTTTCTGCCATTCTGTAGGTTGCCTGTTCACTCTGATGGTAGTTTCTTTTGCCATGCAGAAGTTCTTTAGTTGAATTAGATCCCATTTGTCTATTTTGGCTTTTGTTGCCATTGCTTTTGGTGTTTTAGTCATGAAGTCTTTGCTCATGCCTATGTCCTGAATGGTATTGCCTAGGTTTTCTTCTAGGGTTTTTATGGTTTCAGGTCTAACATTTAAGTCTTTAATCCATCTTGAATTAATTTTTGTGTAAGGTGTAAGGAAGGGATCCAGATTCAGCTTTCTACAAATGGCTAGCCAGTTTTCCCAGCACCATGTATTAAATAGGGAATTCTTTCCCCATTTCTTGTTTTTGTCAGGTTTGTCAAAGATCAGATGGTTGCAGATGTGTGGTGTTATTTCTGAGGTGTCTGTTCTGTTCCATTGGTCTATATCTCTGTTTTGGTACCAGTATCATGCTGTTTTGGTTACTGTAGCCTTGCAGTATAGTTTGAAGTCAGGTAGCGTGATGCCTCCAGCTTTGTTCTTTTTGCTTAGGATTGTCTTGGCAGTGCAGGCTCTGTTTTGGTTCCATATGAACTTTAAAGTCGTTTTTTCCAATTCTGTGATGAAAGTCATTGCTAGATTGATGGGGATGTTATTGAATCTATACAATACCTTGGGCACTATGGCATTTTCATGATATTGATTCTTCCTATCCATGAGCATGGAATGTTCTTCCATTTGTTTGTGTCCTCTTTTATTTTGTTGAGCATTGGTTTGTAGTTCTCCTTGAAGAGGTCCTTCACATCCCTTGTAAGTTGGATTCCTAGGTATTTTATTCTCTTTGTAGCAATTATGAATAGGAGTTCACTCATGATTTGGCTCTCTGTTTGTCTGTCTGTTATTGGTGTATAGGAATGGTTGTGATTTTTGCACATAGGTTTTGTATCCTGATACTTTGCTGAAGTTGCTCATCAGCTTAAGGAGATTTTGGGCTGAGACAATGGGGTTTTCTAAATATACAGTTACATCATCTGCAAACAGGGACAATTTGACTTCCTCTTTTCCTAATTGAATATGCTTTATTCCTTTCTGTTGCCTGATTGCCCTAGCCAGAACTTCCAACATTATGTTGAATAGGAGTGGTGAGAGAGGGCATCCCTGTCTTGTGCCAGATTTCAAAGGGAATGCTTCCAGTTTTTGCTCATTCAGTATGATATTGGCTGTGGGTTTGTCATAAATAGCTCTGATTGTTTTGTGGTGCGTTCCATCAATACCTAGTTTATTGAGACATTTTAGCATGAAGGGCTGTTGAATTTTGTCGAAGGCCTTTTCTGCATCTATTGAGATAATCACGTGGTTTTTGTTATTGGTTCCGTTTATATGCTGGATTACATTTATTGATTTGTGTATGTTGAACCAGGCTTGCATCCCAGGGATGAAGCCCACTTGATCATGGTGGATAAGCTTTGTGATGTGCTGCTGGATTCAGTTTGCCAGTATTTTATTGAGGAATTTTGCATCAATGTTCATCAGGGATATTGGCCTAAAATTCTCTTTGTTTGTTGTGTCTCTGCCAGACTTTGGTATCAGGATGATGCTGGCCTCATAAAATTAATTAGGGAGGATTCCCTCTTTTTCTATTGATTGGAATATTTCAGAAGGAATGGTACCAGCTCCTCTTTGTATCTCTGGTAGAATTCAGCTGTGAATCCATCTGGCCTTGGACTTTTTTTGGTTGGTAGGCTATTGGTTATTGCCTCAATTTCAGATCCTGTTATTGGTCTATTCAGAGATTCAACTTCTTCCTGGTTTAGTCTTGGGAGGGTGTATGTGTCCAGGAATTTATTCATTTCTTCTAGATTTTCTAGTTTATTTGTGTAGGGGTGTTTATAGTATTCTCTGATGGTAGTTTGTATTTCTGTGGGATCAGTGGTGATATCCCCTTTATCATTTTTTATTGCATCTACTTGATTCTTCTCTCTTTTCTTCTTTATTAGTCTTGCTAGTGGTCTATCAATTTTGATGATCTTTTCAAAAAACCAGCTCCTGGATTCATTGACTTTTTGAAGGGTTTTTTGTGTTTCTATCTCTTTCAGTTCTGCTCTGATCTTAGTTATTTCTTGCCTTCTGCTAGCTTTTGAATGTGTTTGCTCTTGCTTCTCTAGTACTTTTAAATGTGATGTTAGGGTGTCAATTTTAGATCTTTCCTGTTTCTTTTGTGGGCACTTAGTGCTATAAATTTCCCCCTACACACTGCTTTAAATGTGTCCCAGATATTCTGGTTCGTTGTGTCTTTGTTCTCATTCGTTTCAAAGAACCTCTTTATTTCTGCCTTCATTTCATTACTTACCCAGTAGTCATTCAGGAGCAGATTGTTCAGTTTCCATGCAGTAGTGTGGTTCAGAGTGAGTTTCTTAATCCTGAGTTCTAATTTGATTGCACTGTGGTCTGAGAGACAGTTTGTTGTGATTTCTGTTCTTTTACATTTGCTGAGGAGTGCTTTACTTCCAACTATGTGGTCAATTTTAGAATAAGTGCAATGTGGTGCTGAGAAGAATGCATATTCTCTTGATTTGGGGTGGAGAGTTCTGTAGATGTCTATTAGGTCCGCTTGGTGCAGAGCTGAGTTCAATTCCTGGGTATCCTTGTTAATCTTTGGTCTCGATCTGTCTAATATTGATAGTGGGGTGTTAAAGGTTGCCATTATTATTGTGTGGGAGTCTAAGTCTCTTTGTAGGTCTCTAAGGACTTGCTCTATGAATCTGGGTGCTCCTGTATTGGGTACATATATATTTAGGATAGTTAGCTCTTCTTGTTGAATTGATCCCTTTACCATTACGTAATGGCCTCCTTTGTCTCTTTTGACCTTTGTTTGTTTAAAGTCTGTTTTATCAGAGACTAGGATTGCAACCCTTGGTTTTTTTTTGCTTTCCATTTGCTTGGTAGATCTTCCTCCATCCCTTTATTTTGAAGTTGTGTGTGTCTCTGCACATGAGGTGGGTCTCCTGAATACAGCACACTGATGGGTCTTGAGTCTTTTTCCAATTTGCCAGTCTGTGTCTTTTAATTGGGGCATTTAGCCCATTTACGTGTAAGGTTAATATTGTTATGTGTGAATTTGATCCTGTAATTATGATGTTAGCTGGTTATTTTGCTCGTTAGTTGATGCAGTTTCTTCCTAGCATTGATGGTCTTTACAATTTGGCATGATTTTGTAGTGGCTGGTATTGGTTGTTCCTTTCCGTGTTTAGTGCTTCCTTTAGGAGCTCTTGTAAGGCAGGCCTGGTGGTGACAAAATCTCTCAGCATTTGCTTGTCTGGAAAGGATTTTATTTCTCCTTCACTTATGAAGCTTAGTTTGGCTGGGTATAAAATTCTGGGTTGAAAATTCTTTTTTTAAGAATGTCGAATATTGGCCCCCACTCTCTTCTGGCCTGTAGAGTTTCTGCTGAGAGATCTGCTGTTAGTCTGATGGCCTTCTCTTCGTGGGTAACTCAACCTTTCTCTCTGGCTGTGCTTAACATTTTTTCCTTCATTTTAACCTTGGTGAATCTGACAGTTACGTGTCTTGGGGTTGCTCTTCTTGAGAACCATCTTTGTGGTGTCCTCTGTGTTTCCTGAATATGAATGTTGGCCTACCTTGCTAGTTTGGGGCAGTTCTCCTGAATAATATCCTGAAGAGTGTTTTCCAACTTGGTTCCATTTTCCCTGTCACTTTAAGGTACACCTGTGAGACGTAGATTTGGTCTTTTCACATAGTCCAATGTTTCTTGTAGGCTTTATTCATTTCTTTTTACTCCTTTTTCTCTAACCTTCTCTTCTGGCTTTATTTCATTAATTTGATCTTCAATCACTGATACTTTTTCTTCCACTTAATCGAATTGGCTATTGAAGCTTGTGCATGCGTCATGTAGTTCTTGTGCCATGGTTTTCAGCTCCATCAGCTGATTTAAGGTCTTCTCTACACTGTTTATTCTAGTTAGCCATTCATCTAATGTTTTTTCAAGGCTTTTAGCTTCCTTGCAATGGTTTTGAACAACCTCCTTTAGCTTGGAGAAGTTTGTTATTATCAACTTTATGAATCCTACTTCTGTCAACTCATCAAACTCATTCTCTGTCCAGCTTTGTTCTGTTGCTGGCAAAGAGCTGCCATCCTTAGGAGAAGTGGTGCTCTGGGTTTTAGACTTTTCAGCTTTTCTGCTCTGGTTTCTCCCCATCTTTGTGGTTTTATCTACCTTTAGTCTTTGATGTTGGTGACCTACAGATGGGGTTTTGGTGTGGATGTCCTTTTTGTTGATGTTGATGATATTCCTTTCTGTTTGTTAGTTCTCCTTCTTACAGTCAGGTCCCTCAGCTGCAGGTCTGTTGGGGTTTGCTGGAGGTTCTTCCCAGACGGTGTTTGCCCAGGTATCACCAGCGGAGGCTGCAGAACAGCAAATATTGCTTCCTGATCCTTCCTCTGGAAGCTTTGTCCCAGAGGGGCATCCGCCTGTATGAGGTGGCAGTCGGCCTCTACTGGGAGGTGTCTCCCAGTTAGGCTATGCAGAGGTCAGGGACCCACTTGAGGAGGCAGTCTGTCTGTTCTCAGAGCTCAAACACCATGCTGGGAGAATTCCTGCTCTCTTCAGAACTGTCAGACAGGGACATTTAAGTCTGCAGAAGTTCCTGCTGCCTTTTGTTCAGCTATGCCCTGTCCTCAGTGGTGGAATCAACAGAGGCAGCAGGCCTTGCTGAGCTGCGGTGGGCTCCGCCCAGTTTGAGCTTCCATGGCTGCTTTGTTTACTTACTCAAGCCTCAGCAATGGCAGACACCCCTACCCCTCCAGCCTGCTGCTTCACAGGTCAATCTCAGACTGCTGTGTTAGCAGTGAGTAAGGCTCCATACATGTGGGACCTGCCAAGCCAGGTGTGGCATATAATCTCCTGGTGTGCCATTTGCTAAGACCATTGGAAAAAGCTCAATATTTGGTGGGAATGTCCCATTTTTCCATGTACAGTCTGTCACGGGTTCCCTTGGCTAGGAAAGGGAAATCCCCTGACCCCTTGCACTTCCCGGATGAGGCAATGCCCCACCCTGCTTTGGCTTGCCCTCCATGGGCTGCACCTACTGTCCAAACAGTCCCAATGAGATGAATCAGGTACCTTAATTGGAAACGCAGAAATCACCCTTCTTCTGCATCAGTCACGCTGGGAGCTGCAAACTGGAGCTGTTCCTATTCGGCCATCTTGGAATGGCCTTCCCTTGGCACTTTAATATATCATTCCATTCTCTCCTAGCCTGTGAAGTTTCTGCTGATAATTTGCTGTTAGTCTGATTGGTATTCCCTTTTCTGTGATTTGACACTTTTTTCTTGCTGTTTTTAAGAGTTATTCCTTTGTCTTTGACTTTCAACAGTTTGACTGTAATGTGCATTTAAAAAGACCTTTTTGAGTTCAATCTATTTGAGGTTCTTTGACTTTCTTGTGTCTAGATGTTTATATCTCTGCAAGACTTGAGAATTTTTCACCTATGATTTTGTTAAATAGATTTTCTGTGCCTTTGTCCATCTCTTTTCTTATGGAACATTATAATTTGATTATTTGGTCACTTTATGGTGTCCCACATGTCACATAGGGTGTCTATGATTTTCCACTCTTTTTCTTTCTTCCTTTCTTCTTTTTTTTTTGTCTGACTGAGTTATTTCAAAAGATTTGTCTTCAAGTTCAGAAAGTCTTTCTTCAGTTTAATCTAGTCTATTGTTGAGGTTATCAATTGTATTTTTTATTTTATTTATTGAATTATTTAGTTCTAGGATTTCTGTTTTTGTTTTTCTTTTTTAATGACATCTATCTCTTTGGTGAATTGCTTATTCACATAATGAATTGTTTTTCTGCTTTCTTCATGTTATTTATCTGTGTTCTCTGGTATCTCACTGAGCTTCTTTATTATTTTAAATTCTGTTTCATGCATTTCATAAATTTTTTGATGGAACCTGCTACTGGAGAATTATTGTGTTTCTCTGAATTTATCTTGTTTTGTGGCTTTTCATTTTCATTTTTGTACTTACATTGATATCTACTCAATCTGTTATGACAGTCACCTCATCTAATTTTTTGGTCTGGCTTTCACAGGTAAATATTTTTTCCTGTAGATGTATCTATAGTGTTGGTTGGGTAGGGCACTTTAGCTTTGATTCTGGGTGGATGCAGCAGTGTAATCTCTGTATGATTTATTTGGCTGTAGACAGCATCATGTGATTTCCTCAGTGGCTTAGGCTACAGTTGTTAGTGGAGGCTGTAATGAGGCTTTGCTGGGGATGGGGATACCAAATGGACCTGTCCTAAGGCCCCAGTAGTGGTGGAAGTAGGCCAACATGCCTTTCCCTGAGCTCTTGGGTACAGTTTTAGCTGGTTCTGGGGGGACAATTATTGGGCCTCAAGGTTGCTTGTTTATGTACCAGCAATGACAGGGGTAAGTTGGGTGGGTGGGCAGGTTCTTGGGCCCCTGGACAGTATGCATGGCATCAGCAATTGCAGTAGTGGTGGCAGGCCAACCCTTAGGCTCCCAGTCAGCATACATTAGCTTCAATAGTGGCAGCAATGGGCTGAGTGGGCCTGTTCTCAGCCCTTGTGGGATGGTGCAGGTGGGTGCTGGTGGTGGTGGTGGCAACATGCTGGGCAGGCCCATCCTCAGGCCCCTGGGATGTGTGAGTGCGTGTGTGCGTGCGTGTGTGTGTGTGTGTGTGTGTGTGTCTATGTAGTGGTGGTATGCAGGATGTGACAATCCCCATCCCTCTGGACAACATGCTTGTGCAGGTGGGGGTTTGAGTAGTACATGTGGGGTGGGCTTGTCCTCAGGCCCCTGATAATGCACTCAGGCATGGGCTATGGTGGGCAGGGTGAAGTGATTTCTAGGCCCCTCAGATAGCATGCCTGGGTGCTGGCAGCAGGCAGTCTGGGCCTGTTATGAGGCCCCTTGATGGTGTAGGCACATATCAGAAGTGGCAGGCAGGGTAGGTTGATCCCCGGGCCCCCAGATGCCACACTCAGGGAATGCAGGGAGCTATGTCAGATAGAATCGGGCTGTCCTCAGGTCCCTTAATGGTGCACACAGGGGCAACTGTGGTGGCTGGGTTTGGGCATTCTTCAGGCTCCTCTATGGCATTGCATGCTTGGATGCTGGCAGCAGGCAGTCTGGGCCTGTGTTAGGTCCCCAGATGCATGTGTCAGATATGACAGGCAGGACAGGTTGATCCCTAGGGCCCTGAACACTTAGGCACTGTAGAGGGTAGCACAGGGCAGGGTAAGCCTGTTCTCAGGTACCCCAATGGTGCACATAGGCCAGGCTTGGTAGGCAGAGCAAGGCAATCCCTAGGCACCTAGTAGTGGTGGCAGTGAGCAGCGTAAGCCTGTCTTCAGGCCCCAGGATGGCATTTGGGCAGGTCAGTCCTCAGGCCCACTGCAGGCATGTGCAGGTGCATGGCAGGCCCACTACTGGGGGTGTGGGAGAGCAGAGTTGCTGTCAGTGGCCATGGCCTTAGGCTCTGGGGAATGCACACTTCAGCTCTTTTTGTCCTGGTGGCAACTTCTCTGGTGTGCTATACTGCCCATTTTCTTGGGTGTAGGACACCGTGGGCTAGAGTGCTAGGGACCTGGCCACACTGCTGGGTCCAGTCAGCATTGTGCCACTGCAGCCTTCCAGGCAGACTTGGGAGGGGGTCAGTAGGGCTCCATGAATGCGGAGATGCAGGGATTGTTGGATCCCAGGGCAGGATGCAGTCTTGTGGGGGCTGGGCTCTCAAAATGGCATGGTGCTGCAGCTGCTTGGGTTTTTTTGTTTGTTTTTGTTTTTGAGACAAAGTCTCACTCTGTTGTTAAGGATGGAGTGCAGTGGTGCAATCATGGCTCACTGCAGCCTCGATCCCCCGGGCTCAAGTAATCCTCCCACCTCAGCTTTCCAAATAGCTGGGATTACAGGTGCACACCACCACATCTGGCTAATTTTTGTATTTTTTGTAGAGATGGGGTTTCTCCATGTTGCCCACGCTATTCTCAAACTCCTGGGGTCAACAATCTGCCCACCTTAGCCTCTCAAAGTGCTGGAATTACAGGCATGAGCCACTGCACCTGGCTAGCTGCTTGGGTTTTGAGGGATGTGTGGGACCCAGCACGAACTATCTGTCTGGAACAATGCTGTGGTATGGACCTCAGGCAGTTCCCTACACTAGTCTCAGGGCCTGTGAGGGCTGAGGGGCTTTCCTATGGCTAGCGCTGTAGTAGTCCATGGTGGGAATGTGGACCACTGGGAGTCTCTCACTTACCCTTTTGCTGCACCGAGGAGCATCTCCTGGCTCCCAGCTGATGCCAGCCGGACCAGCTGCCTTGCTTCTCTTTCCTTCGATGCCTCAGATGTTCCCTGTCACTTTCCTGATGAATTCCAGTGTTCCCTCATAGACACGCTGTTTGATGTGTGATTACCTACTTGCTGTTTAGTTCCTTTCTTTAGGAGGAGGTGAGTACCTGGTACTTCTGTCAGCCATCCAGAAGCCACTCCTCCGTATCAGGTATTTTTAAATGTTGCTCTTTTAACCCTGTAATTCTACTTCCAGAAATTTATCTTATGGACATAATCAGAGACAGGGACAAAGTATTACACACACTTATACAAAATGAAAATCTGAAATTAATAATTATTGTAAAACTATATGGTAGAATATTTTGTAGTTATTAAAATTTATGTTTTTGAAAAATTTTAATGATATAATAAAATGATCATAATTTAATGTCATATACAAATATGAAATTGGACATGATTCTGAATGTAAAAAAGGCATGCATATAAACAAAATGAACTAAAAATCAACAATGGTAACTGTGGTATATAAATTTATAGATGGTTTTGATTTTCTTTTTTACATTTTGCTGCATTTTCCAAGTTTTCTACAGTGAGAATAAATTAATTTTGCGAGTTGGTGTGGGTACTTAAAGAGTGAATGGGAAATAAATTTTTGAAACTTATATTATTAACTATTCTTTGGAAAATCTTGGCTCTTAAATAGAAGAAATATAAGAGCCATAGAGAAAAATGTAAAATCAAGGGATATTTCCTCTCTTTCTTTTCTTGTCTCCCCTTTCCTCTCTTCTCCCCATTTCTTTCTTTCCTTTTTAATGAGAGGTTTGACTACTTTACAGTCAATAGAAATGAGGATGAACATATAAAAGCAAAAAATAAATAGAAGGAGGAAGTTTTCAGAGGAGACATGAATCAGATAAAGAATGTTGCAAAAGGAATTAGCTTGGAATACATTCATTGAATAAATGAATAAATAAACAAATGAAAAAATGCCAAGCTGTAAGATGGTTTTCTAGCATTCTGTTCCTTTTCATCACTGAAAAGGAAAGAGCAGTGCAGTTCTTTTTTGAGCTAAGTGACAAGATTGAATAAAGAGAAATAATTGTTGACTTCATTATTAAGTTGATTTTGTGAAATAGTTCATATCTGAACCACAGTGTTATTCCTAAATACTAATTGTTATAAAAATAACAAGGAGAAACAACAGAACAAATTAACTTGTAACTTTTCTTTTAAAGTACAAAATTTAATTAGACTCCATTTACGAATGTTCATTTCTTTTTTTTTTTTTTTTTTTTTTGAGACGGAGTCCCGTTCTGTCACCAGGCTGCAGTGCAGTGGTGCGATCTCGGCACACTGCAACCTCTGCCTCCCAGGCTCAAGCGATTCTCCTGCCTCAGCCTCCCAAGTAGCTGGGATTACAGGCACATGTCACCACGCCTGGCTAATTTTTGCATTTTTAGCAGAGACGGGGTTTCACCATGTTGGCCAGGATGGTCTCGATCTCTTGACCTCATGATCCGCCCACCTCGGCCTCCTGAAGTGGTGGGATTACAGGTGTGAGCCACTGCACCTGGCCACAAATGTTCATTTCATACCAAGAAAGTGACTTGGAGAATGCTGACACTTATCCAGACGATTCTGGAAGCAAAAACCACACTTACTCTTAAGGAAGGTAATCTTTAGGTGATTGGGGTTCTGAATTTTCCAGATAATTTGCATAAATTAGAAAACTGTTAAATGAGGTATGTTACTTTTTAAATACAGACTGAGGTTTCTTTTTTCCTTTAAAAATGACATTCAATAGGCACTTACTCTTGATGTTTTAAACTTGTAATTTATTCATACAAGATTCCAAAAATAGTTACAGTTCCAAATATTGCTATTCATTTGATTTATGCATATAGCCTACTAAACTTTAAAAATTTAGCTAAATGTATATTTGATATTTCATATTTTTTCAATTCTTCCTCCTCTAAGGACTTGAAATTTAAAAAAAAATAAAAGAATTAAAGGTATTTAACTGTAAAAATATTCTATTTACTCATTTATTCATTCAACAAATATTTATTGAGCTTCTGTTATGTGCTATGTGCTGGGAAACCATTAAGAACATGGCATCTACCTTTGTGAAACTTGCAGATTACTGGGGAAGACAGCGTCTGAATAATTTCAATGTAGGGTAACACATAAGCTAGTTTGGGTTTCAGAAATGGCCTTCTGTGAAAGTAATTTCTAATCTGTAGTAGAGACATTAGGTGCCCAGAAGTGGATGGAGGGAGTCCAGTTAGGAGACTCTTGTGGAAGGCTAAGAAAAGGTTACAAAGTGGACTGCAGGGTGAAAATATTGGAACTTCTGTTTAGGTTACTAGGTTGATGGTGGCCCCCTTCAGCCTGTACATCAGATGGCTCCCTGTCACTTACAGTACTCAAGGTGTCTTGAAAAAGACACAAAGGAATACAGTCGTGCCCTCACTGATTTGTTCTCTTTGGCAGATTTCAATGTATTACAGTTCCGTGTGCTTAGTTGAGGGAATTTATAAATTATATTATCTAGTTTAGTGTGTCTTCCCAAATAGACAAGTAGAGTTAAAAGATTCCTCTAAACTTCAGATTTAAAAAATAATAATAACATGAGCATAAAGAAAGAAGAAAAAGTAGAACTGACACTTCCAGTCCTAATAAGAGCTCTTTTGTCAGCCACAATGTCAGGTATAGCAATGGCCCTCTAACTGTGGAAAAGAATCTGTCAAAACAAATTCAGAATTATGAAGTAGGTTTCATGGGTTCACATTCATAATGATTAAGGATGACCTTCATTTAAGTGTACATTTGCAGACTAGCAATGAAAAATAAGTAAATCTCTGTAAATTAGTGAATGGGATTGAGAAATGAATGGCTTGATTTGGGAAGTATAGCCAATAGGACACTGCCTCCATTGGGTCTCTGTGAGGTCCCTTTTCAGCTATGACAGCCATTACATGAAAGAATCAAAATAAGCCAGAGTTGGAAGTAGACTTGTGAATTGCTGTATCAGAGAGTATTAAACTAAGATTTAAAAAAAGATATAGTATAGTGAAGCAAATTTCTCTAACATGATAATATCTTAGTGACAATTAGGAATATATGTTTAGTAATATAATAAAGTATTGTTATCAAATCAAAAATGTAAAATCTTACCATTTGGATTTTTAATTTTTTGTGAATGCTTTTAATGTATATAATAAATAGGACAGTAATACATATATATTATTGTCAAATACATACATGTACATATTATGTTGGGGAGGTATAATGATGTGGTATAGTTTTAATAAGATGTGTTATCAGTGCCCTTTGAGGGAAACTTCCCCCACAGTGAGCTGTTGGAGGCCCATGCCAGTGAAGGTCGTGAGGATGGAGGAAAGGGAACAGATGTCAGAAATATTTAGGAGATGAAGTGATAGGACTCGTGATATTCCTCTAAAAATGTACGCTGGATCATGTCCATCACCTGCTCCTTATTAAAATCCTTAGCATAAACAGAATAGAGTCCAAACAAGGGTCACGTCCTCAGGGAAGTCTTCCTTGATTCCCAGTTCAGAACATGGTCTTCTGTTTCTCTCACAAGAGTCATGCTCCTTTCTGCAGAGCACTTATCTCCACCTGTAACTTGTACATTCACTGGCAAGATCATTTGAGTAATATTGGTCTCTCACTCTAACTCCAAGCTTCACGAAAGACTAGCAGAAGGCCTGGCACTTAGTAAATGTTACTCAAAAGAGGGAATTAATTAGATGTGAAGAGTGAAGGGGATGAGCCAAAATACCCCCATCCTTCTAGCTTGAGCAACTATGCCCGTAGTGGTGCCATTTCCCAATATGGTGTTTATGGGAAAAGAAGAGGGTTTGAGTTGTGAAAAAAAAAAAACAAAAAAACAATGATTTCAATTTTAGACATGTTACATTTGAATCAAAAACTTTGAACATTTTATTTTAAGAACATACAAATATGTGTATAAATAACTATAAATATATATCAACAGAAGACTATCAATTCTAAATCTCATTAAATACCCCTTTTGGGATTATGAAATAGCTTCATATGCCTAAAATATAACCAAATAAAGAGCCCTTCAAAATAAGGAACACTGAATATTATGTGGTGTTTCTTATTTTAAGAACAATCATGGGCCAGGCGCAGTGGCTCATGCCTGTAATCCCAGCACTTTGGGAGGCCAAGGCGGGTGGATCACCTGAGGTCAGGAGTTCGAGACCAGCCTGACCAATATGGTGAAATCCCCGTCTCTACTAAAATTACAAAAATTAGCCAGGTGTGGTGGTGTACTCCTGTAGTCCCAGCTACTCGGGAGGCTGAGGCAGGAGAAACACTCGAACCCAGGAGGCAGAGGTTGCAGTGAGCCGAGATCGCACCACTGCACTCCAGCCTGGGCAACAGAGTGAGACTCTGTCTAAAAAAAAAAAAAAAACCATGTAGAATGGAAGCTTATTTTAGTAAAGCATCTTACTCTACTGAAGTAATAAATAGAATTCTTCCTAAATACTGCCAGCGGAAAAAAAATTTTTTTTAATGCTTCTTCCCAAAAGGTACCTTTTCTTTTCTTTTTCTTTCTTTCTCTTTTTTTTTTTTTTTTTGAGACGGAATTTTGCTCTTGTTGCTCAAGCTGGAGTGCAATGGCATGATCTCGGCTCACTGCCACCTCCACCTCCTGAGTTTAAGCGATTCTCCTGCCTCAGCCTCCCAAGTAGCTGGCATTACAGGCATGTGCCACCACACCTGGCTAATTTTGTATTTTTAGTAGAGAAAGGGTTTCTCCATGTTGGTCAGGCTGGTCTTGAACTCCCTACCTCAGGTGATCCGCCCGCCTCAGCCTCCCAAAGTGCTGGGATTACAGGAGTAAGCCACCGCGCCTGGCCTCCCAAAAGGTACCTTTTCAACAGAAAAGACAAAAACCATGTTTTTGCCTAGCAAGATCTCAGTATAACACAGCGCCCCCTAAGAGTATGCCTTGAACATCCTGGGATGATCCAGCCCTGGTCCTTACCTGAGAGGTCATACTATGCATTTGTGACTTGTTTCAGATATTCCTGTCTTCTGATCTTGTTTTCTCATTTGCATCCTCACTTTGCTTGATGCCTTTCATCACTTTCCTATCGACTTTGTTTCTCTTTGTCTTGGATGAAGATCCTTTTTCCAGCTGTATCACCTTTGGATGTCCACTTATAAATGAGAAAGTAAGGATTATCACACAGGATCAGAACTAAGGAACAGTCAGCCCTGTATCCTGTTTCTCAAAGTATCTCTAAGGGCTTATGGAAGTGTTACAGCTGCCCTCAAGTCTACTCAAATGCATATTTAATTTGGACTGTAAATTTATGGATTTATGTTATACTTGCTTTGGAGAAACATTTTAAACATGCTGTTTACCTTTACTTGACTCATTCCAAAGCCTGTGCTTGTAGATCCTGTGTTATTAGGAAACTACTTTGTGCATAATTTTTAGGGTATAGAGTCCCAGAAGTGACACCGATGGTATCTAAATTCTTCCTACTTATTGCCAAACTGATTTCCAGTAATAATAATTATTAATGACTGAATACTTAAGATATATTGTTAATAATTTTTAATGCTTTACATGTATTAACATATATATTTCACAAAGCCTTATGAAGTAGGTATTATTGTCTATTTCCATTTTAAATATGAAGAAACTGAAGCACAGAGAAGTTAAGTAACTTGCCCAATGTCACAAAGCTAACAGGCTGTAAGAGCCAAGATTAGAACTCAGCAAATTTGGCCCCAGAGCCCACATTCTTAACCCCTAAATTTGCTACCTCACAAAAAGTGGTACCAATTTATATTGCCACCATTAGTAAATACAAATGCTATTCTCCATTTTGGAACACTTCCACTATTTTTTTTTTTTTTTTTTTTTTTGGGATGGAGTTTCACTTTTGCTGCCCAGGCTGGAGTGCAATGGCGTGATCTTGGCTCATCGCAACCTCTGCCTCCTGGGTTCAATCGATTCTCCTGCCTCAGCCTCCTAAGTAGCTGGGATTACAGGCATGCACCACTACATCCAGCTAATTTTGTATTTTTTTAGTAGAGACAGGGTTTCTCCATGTTGGTCAGGCTGGTCTCAAACTCCAGACCTCAGGTGATCCGCCCGCCTCAGCCTCCCAAAGTGCTGGGATTACGGGGATGAGCCACCGCGCCTGGCCCACTTCTACTTCTTAATTAACACATTCTTATAGGTTCAAAACTTATCTTTCTCACCTTAAAGTTAAGATTGAGAGTTGAATTGGAGGCCTAACTCTTCTTTAATACCTTCTCTCTCCTCATTCCCACTGTTGGAGAAATGGGAGTGGAGGTGTGGGCTTAACAGCTGTTTCAGCATGAAGTGAACATAATAGAATATTTTGTGCCTATAAACTTGGACTTTGAAACTTAATTGCCCCATTTTTATTTCTGCAAAGTGTGCAAAATAATAACAGGTACCATTTATTGGACACTTATTATATACCAAGCATTGTGCTTAGGTATTCTGTAGGCATTGAGTCATTTGATCACCAGATGGATATCTGTATTAGTCCATTCTTGCATTGCTTTATAAATCACCCAGTCTCAGAAACACCTGAGACTGGGTGATTTATAAAGTAAAGAGGTTTAATTGACTCACAGATTGGCAGGCTGTACAGGAAACATGGGAGCATCTGCTTCTGGGGAGGCCTCAGGGAGCTTTTACTCGTAGCAGAAGCCAAAGCAGGAGCAGGCACTTCACATGGTGAAAGCAGGAGCCAGAGAGTGAGAACAACCAGATCTCTGGAGAACTCACTCACTATCATGAGGAAAGCACACAAGGGGATGGTGCTAAACCATACATCAGAAATCTGCCCCCATGATCCAATCACCTCCCACCGGGCCCTACTCCAACATTAGGAATTACATTTCGATATGAGATTTGGGTGGGGACACACGTCCAAACTATGTCCATATCATTTCCCCCATTTTGCAACAAGCTAGGGAGTTGCACTCACAGTTGACCTGCAGAATGTTGCATATCAGACAAGTTAGACATTAAACTTCCAGGACTGATTATTTGGTCCTGGGTCTTTAGTTAACTTGAACAAATGTCACAGTATTGCCATACAGTTGCAATTCCTAATAAACTCCACTCCCAGCTCCCCTAACAGATAAAAAATAAATAAGTGACCTTACAAATATGACTCAGGCCAAAATCAGAGACAGCAGACATTTTTAAAGCATCTTGGGTCAGGAATGGTGGTTCAGGCCTGTAATCCTAGTATTTTTGGGAGGCCGAGGCAGGAGCGTGGCTTGAGGCCAAGAGGTTGAGATCAGACTAGACAACAAAGTGAGAATCTGTTTCTACAATAATAACCACCAGGCATAGTGGCACGCACCTGTAGTCCCAGCTACTCAGAAAGCTGAGGCGGGAAGATCCCTGATTCCATTTGAGGCTGCAGCGAGCTATTATGATTGAACCACTGCACTCCAACCTGGGCAACAGAATGAGACCTTGTCTCTAAAATTAATTAACTAATAAGATAATAAAAGATAGTTTTGTTCTGGGATTTTAATTTAACTTCAGTTTAGAATCAGTGGGGGTATTTGACCTCTTGCAAGAACCAATTTTCAATCTGGTGAGGTAGAATGTTCATTTCAATGATGGAAGAGGTAACAATTGCCCCTGACACAGTGCTACCCACCAAGGAATGTTAGGGCACACAGTGCCATGTATCTGCAGAAGGCTGACCAACACAATTTGGGAGCTCTTTTAATTGCAAATGTGCTTTTTCCTGTGGCTGCTTTACTAATTTCTAGCGTCAAAATATTGTCATCTATGGATGAGATTCAAAGAACATCAAGGATGATAAAAAGGGTTAATCAGGCAAAGAAATGTGAAAGTCAAGGAAAACCAATAATCTTAAAGACCATTTGTTGTTTAGGGTAGACCCTATAAATAGGAACAAAAGACTGCAGAATAAACAATTTATTTTCTAGTGAGATTGGATTTGTTCATCTAACAGCTGCAGTGTTTTCTGTTACAAGTAGGAGATATGCAGGACACTTTTTCTGAGATAATCTCACCAGCTGACTTTCCTACTTTTTCATCATCGTTAAAAATCAGATTTTCCACTGATAGTCCTTCACAGATTTTTAAAAAACACTGTATTCAGAAAATAGTTTTGATCTTATTACCCAAAAATTCTTATACAAGAAGACTGCTGGTATCAAACCAGATGTATTTGGAAAGCTTTGAAAACCAGTGCAGGAAAACACATATTCTCTGTAAGCGCACAGCTGGTAGTGGCCCCTTCTGCAGCTGTCCTACTGGGCAACCCAGGTAGGGAGCAAGTGCAACCCGGGTGAGTACAGGGTGAAACTGGGATGAGAGCAGATGTGGCTTAAGCTCAGGCTGAATCCTCTTTGGGGTATAATTGATTTTTCTTCACAAAGCTGCCCCACCTTCCTGGAACCATACAAAAACAAGCTATGGGGGCTACAAGAAAACTCTCAGGTGACCTAAAGCTACCCAATTCTACTTTCATAGTACAAATTCCTTCCCTGGCGTCACTTTCAGAGCAGATACAGAATTTTCTCAGTTCCATAGGGCAGTCTGCAGTCAAACCTGGTAATGTGTCCTGAATACCTTAATAACATTGGAAATCTGTTCAAATGGGAAAGGTCCACAAATAACATTAGATACTATCAACAAGTCTCTTGGACCTCACAACCCTATTACTGAGAAAACTAACTCCCTGGACTCTACTGAAATAGGGCAGTGGTTCCTATTCAGAGACAGAGTGGCCCGAGACCCCTTCCACCCACTAACCCTCCAAAGATGGTTATTCCAGAATCAGGGAACAATTTTAGATCCAGCCACAGAAAACTGGCTGACCAGTCAGCTCTGGATGCAAGATTTGGATGTGCCACTTAGGGCTGTGTGGACTTGGGATAAATTCCCTAACCTTTGAGTCAGGGATTAGGATAGGCTGCCCTATCAGGAATGTCATGAGAATTAAACGAGAGACCATCTGTGAAGTGTTTAACCTGCTGTTTGTCTCTCAGTAAGCACACAGTGAATAGAGGAATCATCTAGACATCCCTGGCCTCAATTTGAGAAAACAGCAGCCTCCATGTTGATGTTTACTCTGGTTCTAGGTTGTCAACTAAAATCCAGAGAAGGGGTGAAGATCCTTCTAACTCTAGGCCCAAGAATGTCTGACTGCAAATGGTTGTAGCACCACTGTGAAGACTGAGCACGGATTTTGAATTCAGACCTGAAAGGGAATCGCTTCCCCTTCACTAATTACTGTCTTGGGTGAACATGGCCAATTCAACTTTGTACTTGTTTTCTTAAAGAGGATAATACCCAACTGAGGGATTGAAAGCTTTAAATGAGATATTTACATGTAAAGTCCTTAGCACAATAGCTGCCATATCATAGGAGCTCAGTTCATAACTATTGATTCCAATTCAAAAAGTGCTAAATAACTGCAGTCGTTTTGATATACAGAAACTAGCAAGTAAGTTAAAATTGGAACCAAAAGACAAGCTTGGTTCAGATAATCTCCAAACAGCGATGAATACACATTCTGCCTTTAATAAGGTAAATATTCCAACAGGCCTATTAAGCTATGGCTCACAGTTCATCTACTTTACCTATTCAGATTTCTTACCTTATTGATAAGAATTATTTGTGCCAGGCAAGGTGCACACTACTTAAAATCATTAATTTCACAATAAATTAGCTTCCTCTAGTAAGATAGAAAGAACCAACTTTTTGATGACCTATAGAATATTGCTATGTTGTGTGTACTCTTCTCCCCTTTTTCACAAATTTAGAAAACAGGATTAGGACAAAAGTAAAGCAGATGAGGGAAGCAGTAAGTGTCAGAGGAAGAAATTGAATGCAGGTCTGTCTGAGCTAGGCTGCCCATGTGTTTGCCCTTTTTGTTTGCTCTGAACTTTCTGTTTTTCAGTATTTCTCAAGAGCATGCCTTCTAAATAGGATTCTCAGGAAGCCACTGTTGAACTAATAAAGGCCATTTACTGCCATTCGAAGGGAATAAGAAGTTTAGTCCGTGTTGAGTTTCAAATTTGGTTATCATCTTGCTTTTCCAGTGGTGATGAAAAAGCAAAATTCACCCAAATACAATGACTACTGTCTACTTGAAACGCTCCAGGTAGTTAATTTTTGAATTATGATTCACCTTCCCTTTCCTGTTTTGATGAACCATGAACAGGAGACTGAACCTTCCCTATCAATAAAAAGCTCGCGTTTCCACCCTGCAAATTCGCGCTATGACAGTCTAATTGGCTGAGGCGCAGGTGGGATTTCCTGTCGCCATTTTAAGACACAACTCCTCTGCAAGCAAGTGCCCAGCCAGTGAAAGGGGGCTGTGTCTGAAACAAAGAGTAAGCGGGAAAAAAGGGAACCAGGCCCAGTTGCCCCTGCTCCCCTCCATGCCGCTCCCTCGTCCCCCGGACTTGGAGCGCCCCAGCTCCGTTAACCTGGACGCACCAGGTCCTTCAGTCGGGACCACGTGGGGTCTCCAGGCCCTCCAAGAGCTGGCCCCCGCCTCTTTGCGCCTAGGCCGGTGCTTTCTCGGCGCTCAGCAAATCCTTCTGGTTCACCTCACACCCAGTCCCCAAAGCAGAGCTCCACAGGGCAGATCTCAGGAAGGGCTGACCAGGTCTGCGGGTGCTGGATCCGGAAGAGGGGAGGTGCCTCCCGCTTCAGGTTAGGGACAAAGGGTTTCTAAAGGTGCCCGAGCTCCCCGCCGCCCCTGCCACTTCGGTCCCCTTCCCGCCAACCCGGGCCATCTGCAGGCTGTGCCCAGGGCCAGCCCTCCGCTCCAACGCTGCCCGTAGTCCCAGGCGCTGCCCGCTGCTCTCCGGGCTGCGCTCGGACCTGCCACTCCCGCGGCCATCCTCATGCTGCGCCCTTCCCACAATGCAACTCCCTCGCTCCTTCGGCCCCGGCGGGGCTCTGGCGTACCCAAAATGCAGGCCCCAGCGGAACGCACAGCCCTCCTGTCCTCCGCCGGTGCCCCTTTAGCCGCCCCACCCCCATCCCTAAGGGCTCTCATTCTCCAGCTGCAGCCGCAGCTGGGTTCCGAACACGCCGCCGGGCCCCGGGAGGGAGAGGGGCAGGTGCCAGGGCGGCGCGCAGCCTCTGCTCCCGGTGCCAGCTTCAGTGCGCCGGGCACACGCGCGCCCCGCAACCCCTCCCTCACCCTTTCCCCGTTGCTCAATCTCCGCCAGCCGCGGTCGCTGCACCGTCAGAGAGCTGCAAGAGGGAGGCAGCAAGGCGCGGCCACCAGCAGTGACACCATGTGACCGGCACGGCTCACTGACACGCAGCTTTGGTTAAAGAGCGGGCGCACAGGAGGGGAGGAGACCGCGCGCGGGACGGGGAGGAATGGCCTGTCCGCGTTAAACCATCACAAGCCATGGTTGCGGAAGGGCCACGCGTCCCCCAGTAGGAGAATGACTCCGATTCGTGACCCTCAGCGCCGGTGCATGTCGATGTAAGTGCGAGGCCGGCGAGCAGAGTGTGAGTGGGGGTTGGTGGTGAGGGGAGATTCTGATGCAATCGGCCCGGAAAGGAGGAGAGCTAGGCGAGCGCGGACTGGGGCAGCCACGCCACTCCGCCTGAAGGTCGCCAGGAGCCTCCGCCCTTCACCTTCCTCGGAAATCCGCCAGGCCACGCCAAGCTCCCTGCCCAGCCCTCACTGACGGGGGCCACATTTTCCCGGCCTCCGCAGCCAGACCGTGACACAAAGGACATCAAACTGCCGAGGGTAAAAACCCCGGAAGGGCGGACACCTCCACATCGCCTTTTGCCACCTTTCCCTTTATTTCCGGAGGTAAGGTGATTATCCGTTCCCGGGGAGGGCTGGGCGAGCGGCAAGGGGAGATTTAGATGTCGGAGGAGGAGGTAACGTAGAAATCATCTCTGCGGGCGTGAAAGCAGAGAGAGCTCGGCTGTGCCCGATGCTTTCGGATGTTGCTTTTAGGAGAGGAAAAGTCCAGGTCTCCTGTGCTTCCCGAACGCACGCGGCAGCGGGAGGAAGCGCCAGGGCCCCCGAGTTCATCTTTGCGTGGGCTGTGGCTTACTTTTTGGTTTGTTTTCCTGTGACTTTGGTGTGTTTTCCTGTGGCTGTGGCAGAGTGTGGTACCAGATCTGGTTCCGTTTTTACGAGAGCCAGGAACCACGCACGTCTGGAGGGAGAGCGCAGCTGACCCGAGGGCGCGACCGTGTTCTGGGAGTGTTTGAATCCCCGGCCTTTGGTGAAAATTTCCTGTGTCCGCAAGGCCCAGAGGAGATCGTGTGATGTCCGGGGGGTGCTGCGTGCGACCGGCTGGGTAGCGGCCGCGGACCACCAGTAAACCGGGGCATGTTTGCCGTCCTTCCTGGTGCTCTGCCCCTCTGTAACGCGGGGAAGTAGGAGGGCGCGGGGAGAAATTACTAAAGGATGCTTGCAGTGACTCACTGTCCTTTCCTGCCCTGAAGAGGATTTTCTAAAATGCAGATGGTGGCAGGGGACAGGGGTAGTGTTTTTTCGAGAGCCGGGATGTGCTGGAACCAGCGAACAAAAGGCCACCTCTTGCGCGGTCTTGGGCGCAGACTGCTCTCGCTTCCAGTCCCACCTCCTCCCCAACCCCCGGCACCTAGTTCGCGTCCCTAAACGTTGCCACAGAGGCCTTTAAACGCGTGGGTCGGTGCCGGGAGGAGAGCGCATCTTCGCCCTTGTGCGAGCCCCTTGCCCCCTAAATTATCCACCTCCCGGCGCATGGGGCTCCCCAGCACCCACTGGGACCCAGTAGGTTACCCGGCTGCCTGGGCACCGTTTGCCTGCCAAATCGCCCGCCTGAGGTTTGTGCTGAACTGTAGTCAGAGAAGGCATAAGTGCATATGGCAGCAAAAGGAATTTCGCGGTACCCGCGTCACGCCGCTCCCAGTGCCTTTCACAGGCTGCCCTGGGCTGGGGAAGGTGGTGCTACAATTCGGAGTCCTTTGTCTTGCTCTGCGGCGCGGACCCGGGGTTTGTACAAACCCTCGTTCTCTGTTAGAAACCTAACTGCCGCCAGGATCACGTACTTTCTCGGACGAATCCGCGGTGACGTGTGTAGCAAAAGTGAAAAAAGACGCCTCTGCTAGAAAACGGTATTTATTTGCGTTTGGAAGGGGTTTTGACCTCTCTGCAGTGGGTTTTTACATTTTTCAATATAAGGGGGAGGAGGAAAATAAATTTATGGTTTGCAGAATGCAGGGCCCAGCGAGGGTGTAATTTGTCACCTTGATAAAAGAAACTGTGCAGCAACTCGTGCTTTTTCTGACGTCAGAAGGACAACGGAAATAAAACCTGAGCTCGGTGCATGGCTGGCCTCGTTGTCAAATGTCTCATGCCAATTTGGTACTCCCTAAATCTTGCAAAACAGCCAATTCCGGGGTACTGACCTGGTGTGGACCCCCTGGATTTTGGTTCGACCCCAGCCTCAAAATGGCCTTTCTCTTGAGAGTCACTCGAGTTCTCAGTATGTCGCTGTAAGCAATTGGAAACTGGAATAGTTTGGTTTGAGGTCTTAATCTTGAAGTTTATTCGCTTTTTAAAAAAATGTGGCCAATAAACATTTTCTACAGAGGGCTTACTCTGCGACTGGCAGCAACTAAGAAGATTTGTTTCACCTTCTATGAAGCTTCCGTTCTCAGGGGGAAATAGACTATATAAATGTAGGCATATACATTTCAGGTATTCTTAGTGCAATGAAGAAATAAAACAGGATCATGTGATGGGGGAGGATGCTTGAAATAGAGTGACTCACCGGGAGGGGCGGTGTGAGGGTATAACATTTGTCCTCAGACCCGAATGATGAAAAGGGATCAGCTATTTCCATAATTGAGGGAAGAAGGCCAGCGGAAGGAACAGGAAGAAGGAACAGCAAGTACTTATTGCACTCTTCTTTGACTGTAATATAATTGAACAGATAGATGAATAGATTTTAAAGGTGTTTTGGATCTTTAAACCTATATGTATGTTGTTTATGTATATTTTTTATGATGCTTCATGAATTAAGGCCATTTAATGAAAGGAGCACCATGTTTCTGACATCTGACTATTGCTACTCTTTTCTTTACTCTGGGTGATGCTTGTGGACAAAAACCGATTTTACTCATTGTTCCTCTAATGTCCAGCACATAGTACCTGCTTAATAAATACTTGTTGGATTGAGACCTTGAGACCTTGATCAGGCCATCTTGTTCATCTCTTTGTGATATTATTGGCCATCCCTTCCGTTCTATATCTCATCTGTTCCCCTTCTCCTAAGTTTGAAAATGAGAGTCTTTTTCTTCTCTGCTTCTCCTTCTCTTACTGCCCTTCCCACTTTGAGCAGTGACCAGGCCCTTGAAAATACCCCTCACACTTGTCCTCTTGTCTCCATTTCCACTGCCCAAGTTCAGGTCCCTGTCACCTTACCTAGACTTGGAGACATATGAAACAGATATAGAGGTGCCTTGAACAACCTAGGGGCAGTGGGAGTGGGCGGTGGAGAAAAATGCAAGCACAACATATGGTTAAGAGTGAAACAGCCAGTTACTGAGGTGGAACAGCTTTCCTGTTGGTCTCCTCCATATCAAGTTATGCTCCCCTAATTAAATCTCCATTCTTTCATGAGGTTTATATTTCTAAAACTCAGTTCACATTTTGTTAAAGGACCTTGCTTTTAAAAACCTCTGAGGGTTTCCATTGCACACAAATACAGTCTACATTCCTTAGCCATACACTTAGGACCCTTCACAATCTGCCTTCTCATCTCTTTCCAATTTTTTCTCTTGATATTTTCTTTCTCACAGTTCACCCTATTCCCTCCCTATCACTTTTCTGCTTCAATATCTGTGTGGATTGGATTCCAGTCCAGAATGCCTACTGAAATCCTGTGTACTTGTGATGGCCTATCCCTGATGCCACTTTTCCACCTCTTGGGAGAAGTGTTCACTGATCACCTCACTGGCATTTTCATAAGTATTTGTTTATCCTTCATATTTTGGACTGTTGTTACTCCAGGTGATGGAAGGTGGTGAATAGGGGCTTAGGCTCTGAGTCAAATATAAATATCAGGCCTCAGCTTACTCACCCAGGAATCTTGGGCAAGGTGTTTGGCATCTCTAAGCCTCAGTTTTTTTCTTTTGCTAAATGGGAATGATGATGCTGGTGGTAGTGTTGGTGGTACCCACTTTACTGAGTGATGGTAAAGATTTAATTAAGATAATGAATGTGAAGTATTTGGTATAGTGTTAGCATTCCATATGTATTGAATTAAACATATCTACCAGAGGAGGGAGAGAAAGTTGATCAGTAAAGTTCCCTTTACCTCTGAAATTCTGTGACTATGTAATCTTTTAAAAATACTTTTCTGAAAATATATCTTGATGGAAACTGCCTGGATCTTTTTAGTCTCTGGGAGAATATACACCTATGAAAGGTGGTGAGGAGGTAGGAGAAGTATGTGCGCAGAAGTACTTTGAAGAATGTGTGACAGACTTCGAAAAAGACATCTTGTATGCAAAGGCACACAGAGTAATATAATGGACTGTGGAGACTCAGAAGCCAGAGGTTGGAAGGGAGGATGCCAGATAAAAAGCTACATATTGGTTACAATGTATACTACTCAGATGACAAGTGCACTAAAGTCTCAGATTTCATCACTTTCAATTCATTTATATAACCACCAAAAATCACTGATACCCCAAAATCTATTGAAATAAAAAAATTTTAAGTAAAATTAAAAGATTAACTTCAATAACGTAAAAAAAGACACTGACCCTAGATTTAAAATAAGATTTTAAATTTAAAAATATTGTTGTACTTATTTCTGAAAATTGATCACATTTGTTTTCTAGTGATAACCTTACTAATAACAGAGGAGTTCCCCTAACCATGTTACCTTCCCAGTCACTGAATTCCTCTACTATTAGTAAGTAACTCTGTTTCAAGTGAGGTTACAATGTGTCTTTGGCAATAACTAGCTGGGTACCCTTGAGCAACTCATTTCACATTTTTATGCTTCATTTTCTCATCTGTCCAATGCTAATAATAGTATCAGTGCTGCGTACCTCAGAGTTGTGAAGATACAACGAGAGCAGAGCTGAGAAAGTCCTTGAACAAGTTTAAAAAAACTATTCAAGATGATAGTCATCTGGCATTAAGCATGCTGCTAATCTTCAGGGTCAGGTGATGGTTTTAGATTAGTGAGTCTCAGAGCAGACTTCACATTAGACTCATCTAGGGTGTTTTAAAAGCTGTCAGTGCCAAGACTTCATCTCCAGAGATTCAGATTTAGTTGGCCTGGGATGGAGCCCAAATATGGGAGCTTAGAAAATATCAGGGGTGATTTTGATATGCATTGGTTTAGATTTAAAGCAAGGAAAACAAAACAAACATCAGAAATTAAATGAGGACCTCCATATGTTGCTTGACAAAGTCTTAGTCTTAGTAGTGTGAAATTATGAGCTTGACTGACTTTTACTAAACCAACCATTTGTTGACATCATGGAGCCACAGCGTCAAGTTACAGTTTATAACCTGAATTTTCCCAGGCATAGATGCCTGTCCAGTGATACAGCCAGAGCCACATGAAGATTTAATGTGTAGATCTCAGTTTCCATCTCTTAGGAATGGCGAAGGTTGGAAAAGAAAGCGACAATGGAAAGGAAAAAGAAAGGGATAGGCTATGGACCAAGGTATAGAAGAAAGAGGCTCTGAGCAGGAGACAGACAGGGCAGAGCACAGAGAAAACACTGTTTAATTTATTGAACCGGTTTTGTTTAGGTTGCAAACTGGTGGCTAGAGAGCCAAATTAAGCTTGTGGGCATATTTTATGTGACTTACGCTTTCTTTTAAAATTATTTGAAATTAGTTGCCAACTCTTAAATATCAGAATTTCACTTAGAATTTTGATTTCTGGCATTTATTGAAAAACATAAAAATAAAAAGACCAGGCTCATTCCTGCCACTAGTTGGAGGGAAATAGATGGGACATGTGTTCTCTAGTTCCTTATGCCCAGTCTGCTTTGCCCATTTATCTTACCTACCTGAGCACTAGCTTCTTTTGTTTTAACTTTTATTCTAAATCTGGGGATCTTAACATTGGCTGCACATAAGAATGTTCTCCTCTGGAGAGCATTTAAAATAACCATGCTTGGATCCTGTCCTATACCAATTAAGTCAGAGACTGTTGTGTGTGTAGTGTCCCCTTATCACTTTTATTTTTTTAAAGCTCCCCAGTTTGTTCCAATGTCCTGTTAGAACTGAGGCCTATTGGCCTACAAAGGCAACTATTCAAGAGATTTGTCTACAAGTCCACCTTCTTATCTTTGGAAGTGATTCATTAAGAAATAGTGTATAGAATCATTAATTCAGAGAACTGGGAGAGGTCTTTGAAAGAGCAGCCATTAATCCAATCTTCTTATTTTAAGGTGAGGAGACAGAGACCCAGAGAGGAGAAAGGAATTGTTCTGAGACTGTAACCATCATCTGGTATTGAATTATATAGTGTCTTTTATTACATTTTCTCTTTTCAAATAAAAGTCTATTTTTAAGATTTCTTTTTATAAATGATCCTCTTTATATGCACCACTTTGTGATGCTTTAAAGTTCTTATTATTTCTGTTTTTCCTTGAGTATTTTGTTAGGAGTCATAACTTAGCTAGGGCTTAAAAACAAACACACAAAACTGTATCCATCGTTTTTAGTACAATAGCAATCCTTGATCAGAAATATCTTTAGAACAAAAAACATATATGCAAATAAAGAGATTTTTCTCAAGGGCTGAAATATTCCAGGCTGTTTTCAACTGCATGAGTTTTTAGTAATTATTTAAATCCACTAATTTTCAATTGATGAGAAATGTTTTTAATTTTGTTGGTATTCACACTACTCATATACACTCACTGTTCTAATTAATTAAGATTCAATTCTTTTGGTGTTTTTTTTTTTAAATGTAATATACAGTCTGTCCTCCTATATCCAGTTATAGGTTGACTTCATTAACTTTAGAGTTTATTTTTTCTGTCTTAAATAAATTGGAATTGTTTCAAAATTTCTGATATAGACAGGTTAGTTACCAGCATCATAAGCCAGTCATGTTGATAACAGACATTTAAAAGATCATATGGGAACTTGAAGACAAGAGGAATTATGGAGCGATTAAGAGCAGGTTTTGGGATCCTGTTAAGATAGGATGCAATGGGCAATTTGTCCAAGTAAGTTAGCGGTTCATCTCCATGCCCCACAAAGAGGGGGTCCATACTCATCCCCTGTGAGCTTCTGTAACACAGGGCTTCTTGCCCTTCACACTACTGACATTTGGGGCCAGACAACTCTTTGTTGTGTATGGCTGTCCTGTGCATTGTATGATGTTTAGCAGCATCCCTGGTCTTTCTCAACTAGATGTCTGCAGCACCCCCTCACTTATTGCAACCCAAAATGTCTCCAGGCATTGCCAAATACCTCCTGGGGGCAGGGAGAGGGACATAATTGTCCCCAGTTGAGAACCACTTCTTTAATACAACTCCTTCTCTGGACTTTTAGAAATCATGCCAAGAATTCTTAAACATTCCAGGCATAGTGGCTGGGACAGTAATGATAAATACCTTCCGTTTATATAGTTCTTTACAATACTAAATGCATTTTTACATAAATCCCACATGCCCAGATCAAATGTAAAGGAGATCAGGTGGTAAACTTAATGAAAACTATGAGGTAGGGCTATCCACATTGCTTCATGTTCCCATTTTTGTTTTGTTTTCCATGGGAAGATGGTGTTCGTGATGCTCACTGAATATATTGTCTGCAGGCAGGTGATCATAGCTTTCTTTTTAAATTTAGTCCTCATTTTTATTGTTAACATGTGTTTACTGTCACCATATACTAGACCTTTGAGATGTATGGTCCTTGTCCCCAAGGAATTGAAATTGTAAATAAAAAGATTACTGAAATATGAGTGCCCTTGCTATAAGCCAGTGAGTAATCTACACAAAACTGCTGTAAGAATTCATCACAGGTAAACAGTCAAGCAGGTTCTCAACTGGGACAATTATGTCCCTCTCCCTGCCCCCAGGAGGTATTTGGCAATGCCTGGGTTGGTCATTGGAGAAAGTCATCACAGAAGAGTTGGCTTGAATTTTTTAAAAAAGCAAGCAAGCTGGGCTTTGAAAGAAAGGTCATACTTAAGTTAGCATAGGCTTCATGGGAAGGTGGAGAGGGTGTGTCCAGGACCAGGGGGATGGTGTGAACAAAGCAGAAAACTGCATAAGAGTAGACCCATTGCAGGAATGGAAAGTTAGAAGGAATGTAGTGGGAGCATAAATTAAAGAGAAAGCTGTCCGAGGTTCTAGAGATTAGACCTCATCCTGTAGAGGGAACAGTTATGATTGGCAAGGCAGAAAGAGGAATGTGCAAGACTGTCTTTTCAGGAAGAATCTGCCTCTATAGGTGGGAGAGGGCAAGAAGCAGGAGGTAGCGTGGCGGAGAGTGACTGTGGCAAAGTTCAGGCTGTGAAACTGTAAGGAATAAGGGAAAGGAAAAGGATTTTGTGAAGGAATGTTGGCAGGACTTGGCAACTGATTAGATATGAGGTTGTATGAAAGCCATACCCAAGTTTCAAGTCTAAGTGACAAGGAGAAGGTGCATTATATCTTTAACAGAAATAGAATGCTGGCATGTGAGGTCAGGTGATGCGTTCTGCTTTAGGCATGTGGAATGTGAGGTAATGATAAACATCCTAATGGAGCAGTCCAGAAGGCAGCAGGAGTCTGAAAAGAATTTATGGAAATGTTTCTGAGAAGGAAAGAACCTGAGAGATAACCTCTCTTTCATGCCCTCTCATTTTACAGATGAAGAAACATGTGACATGTTAAGTGGCATGATCATGATCAAGTTGTATTTATGAGGGAGATCCTATTTCATAACGCAAAGGAATTCTAGTTTTATAAAGTGAAAAAGACTGGGAAGAAAGATCTGAAAGATGCCTTTGTAGAATGAAACTTGACACTACAGCCCTGAAGCCCTAAAAAGGAAAGAATTTGGAATATGTGGAGCAAGAAGAGTCGAGGCCCAAAGAGCTACTTCTACACAGAAAGTTGGGAGGAGGAGGGATCTGGCAGAGGAGACCAAGAAGGTCTTGGGAGGATGCAGTGTGGAGTTATTTGGGAGAAGTCAGAAAACAGGAACAATGGTCACAATAATTTACAAAACCCGGGCCAGACGCTGTTCTAAGTGCTGCACATGGACCAAGTCATGGAATCTTTATGACTGTATCAGATGGGTATTGCTTTAAGTCCATTTTACAGATGAGGAAACTAAGGCAAAGAGAAGTTAACCTTCTTTCCTGGGGCTACACAGCTTCTAAGTGGTGGAGCCAGAATTTCCTAATCAGGCATGATTTCAGGGGAGTGGTGGCAGGAGCAAGTAGTTTAGAGACTGCTAGCAGTAAAGAGAGGGGTGTGGTGATAGCTCAAGGTTCTAGACAGATTTATGTTCTAGATAAAGAGCTCTGAGGATGATGGATGTCAAGAAGGGAAGGCAGAGAGAGGAAGTAGAGAAACAAGGTCCTAGCAGAAGAGCCAGGACCTTAAGCACAGGTTAAACCGTTAGTCTTGGGCAAGAAGAGAGTAAAACCACTTATTTTTCTGAGACCACTTACTAGCTTCCCAGGTTTTTCACTACCAAAGGCCATTTTTATTATTCCCCACCTTCCAAAAGCCCCAGATTTTCAAAGATTTTGATGATCGGCTTTAATTTTTTATTTTAATTAAAGTATAAATTATATGCAATGCAGCGTCCAGATATTAAGTATACTATTTAATGAGTTTTGAGTGTTGACTTTAATATATTAATTCATTTCCCATTTTTATTACTCAAAGGTATATAAAATTGCCAATCAAATTTAGGATTATCACATCAAGTTAATGAAGTCTTGCTAACAGTATGGATACCTCACCATTTAGTTAACCTGTTTAGCCTGTTTGAGGCCTTTTGAAATATAGATCCATGTTAGTTCTTAGATCCTTATCACTATCATCTATGAACCCTGAGGATCCAAGAACCCCAAGTGGGTAAACAGACACAGTCAGTTATGGGACTAGCTGGCCCGGAATTATAGAACCATTGTTGACCTTAGGCTTAACACTTTCTCCGCTTTAAAAATTATATGTATTTAAGGTGTGCAACGTGATGTTTTGGTATACATATGCGTGGTAAAATGGTTACTAGAGTCAAGAAAATTAATATATCCATCATCTCACGTGGTCACTTCTTTTTTGTGGCAAGAGCACCTAGAATCCACTCTTTTAGCAAAAATCCCATATATATAATACAATATTACAGGTTGAGCATCCCTAATCCAAAAATCCAAAACCCTGGCTGGGCACAGTGGCTCACGCCTGTAATCCCAGCACTTTGGGAGGTTGAGTTAGGTGGATCATCTGAGGTTAGGAGTTCAAGACCAGCCTGGCCAACATAGTGAAACCCCATCTCCACTGAAAATACAAAAATTAGCTGGGCATGGTGGCATGTGCCTGTAATTCCAGGTACTCGGGAGGCCGAAGCAGGAGATTCTCTTGAATCTGGGAGGCGGAGGTTGCAGTGAGCAGAGATCTCATCACTACACTCCAGCCTGGGTGACAGAGTGAGATTTCATCTCAATAAATAAATAAATAAACACATTTTAAAAAGTCCAAAACCCACAATGTTCCAAAACTTAAAACTCTGAGCACTGACGCGATGCCCAAGTAGAACATTTTACATCTAACCTCCTGTGATAGGTCACAGTGAAAATGCAGTGAAAACTTTGTCTTATGCACAAAATTATTTAAAATTTTATGTAAAATTGCCTTTAGGGTATGTTTGTAAGGTGTATATGAAACAAATGAATTTCAAGTTTGCACTTGGGTCTCGTCCCCAGGATATCTCATAATATGTATGCAAATATTCCAAAATCCAAAAAATCAAAAATCTGAACTACTTCTGTCAGAGGCATGTGAACCAGAGCAACTCCATCTTAAATAGGAGCTGAGTAAAATGAGGCTGAGAGCCACTGAGCTGCGTTTCCAGATGGTTAAAGCATTCTAAGTCACAGAATGAGATAGGAGGTTAGCACAAAGTACAGGTTGTAAAGACCTTAATGATAAAACAGGTTGCAGTAAAGAAGATGGCTAAAACCCACCAAAACCAAGATGATGATGAGAGTGACCTCTGGTCGTCCTCACTGCTACACTCCCACCAGCACCATGACAGCTTACAAATGCCATGGCAATGTCAGGAACCCTATATGGTCTAAAAATGGGAAGCATGAATAATTCACCCCTTGTTTAGCAAATCATCAAGAAATAATCATAATCAGCAACCAGCAGCCCTCGAAGCTGCTCTGTCTATGGAGTAGCCATTTTGCTTTACTCTATGGACTCACCCTGAATTCTTTCTTGTGCGAGATCTAAGAACCCCCTCTTCTGGGGTCTGGATTGGGACCCTTTTCCTGTAACATCTTTCTGGCAACCACGAAGGGGCTATAGTGCAGAAACCCGCAGTAAGTGTTGGGGTCTTGTAACATCTTTCTGGCGACTGTGGAAGCGACTATTGTGAGGAAACCCCTGATCCAAAGGCTAGCTTTGGGTAAGCGGTGGGGTCCTGTGACATCTTTCTGGCCACCGCAGAAGCAACTAGTGAGGAAACCCCCAACTCAAAAGCTAACTTTGAGTAAGTGGTGGGGTCTGGTAACATTTTTCTGCCAAACCCGGAAGGTTCAATACTGAAGAAGCCTCCCAACCCAAAGGCAATAGATTGATCAGCCGACTTGGGGTAAGTGGTGGGGTACCTGGGTAAAGAATGGGATTGGGTTAGAGGCCCAACTTAGGAGAGTTAGAGTTTCTCCTAAGACAGAGAGGGTTAAAGCCTCCTCTTGATAAAAGACAAGGACACCCAAATGGGTTAGAGGCCCAAATTAGGAGTGTTAGAAATCCTTCCAAGATTTAGGGGGTTAGAAGTCCCTCTCAGTAAAGTCCTTCTCATAAAATCCCTCCTGGCTAAGAATGGGCTTGTTACTACAGCCTGTTAACTGCTATTCTCTTTGGATTAATCTGCCTGGCAGTCTCTGCTGATGGCTGTGGGTGACAGGATTAGGCATGTACAGAATCTTGGGACACGGAATGCTTTTTCCTCCCTAAAAGGGGAAACTTGAGAGCTGATGGGACTGCTGGAAAAGATCACTTCTTGACTGACAAGTGGCCGCCTGAACTTTTCGGTGGTGCTGCAATGGGTGGGTCTTTTTCTGGCCTCCCTGAGCATTTCGCCTTCTCCACCCTGCCACAGGCAATGCTTTTCTCTCTCTCCTTTCCCTTTATTATCTTTTCTATTACTCAGGGCGACCATCTTACCCAGAGACCACATGTTGAAACTCTTGGTTGGAGGTTGGATTAACAATGATGGGGGCAAGTTTGAGCCTTGCCAGTTTGATATTGGGTGTTAAGCACAGTGGTAATGTCTATGTTTTGTCACACATATTTTGTTCTGGCCAGATGGAAAAAGATAATTTTCCTTTGTGTTGCAGCTTGGCCCCCAGGGCTGTGATGCAGCCAGCCAGGTCTCAGGGAGAGGGAACCCAGAAGCCTGGCATGCTGGCCAAAGGGTAAGAATTTCTTACCAGCCAGACTTCTGGTCTCTCTCTCTCTCTCTCTCTCTGTGTGTGTGTGTGTGTGTGTGTGTGTGTATGTGTGCACACGCACGCGTGCGCAAACTGGATGAGGTTTCCTTCCGGTCAGTCATGTCCTTGGGAGCTTGACCTTGCAACCACGTGGCAGTACTTTCTCTTGGTCTCTGCCATCACAATGGCAGCCCGGGTTCGGGGTTGAATTCCCAGCTTAAGGGATCATCCTTTGTCTTCTGTTTGTCTATGTATTTATATGTATTATGTGTGTGTAATATAAAAGAATTTTAATTAATTGCTTTAATAATAATAAGCTTAAATCAAATATTTTGTCACATAAGTAAAAAGTGTAATGCCTTTTAGTTCATGTGACTTAAGTAATCTTTGGGAAATAAAAACAGTTTTAAAGATTACTGGTAAAATAAAGACATTTGGTCTAAATTATGCAGGTCAGATATTAAGTTTGCTAAATGCCTTAAGGTCATAAACTGCTGCTTTGACTTTTTTTTTTTTTGAGACAGAACCTCTCTCTGTTGCCCAGGCTGGAGTGCAGTGGCGCGATCTCGATTCATTGCAAGCTCTGCCTCCTAGGTTCATGCCATTCTCCTGCCTCAGCCTCCCAAGTAGCTGGACTACAGGCGCCCGCCACCATGCCCAGCTAATTTTTTGTATTTTTAGTAGAGACAGGGTTTCTTTCACCATGTTAGCCAGGATGGTCTTGATCTGCTGACCTTGTGATCCACCCGCCTTGGCCTCCCAAAGTGGTGGGATTACAGGCTTGAGCCACCACACCCAGCCCTTTGACTTTTGAAAATTGTTCAGTTTACCTACTTTGGCTACTTTGGAGCATTAGATTCTAGATAAGGCCAGGGACATGTGGAGTTAGCCACACCCCGTAGCTATGCTGGAAAAAGTCAGTCCTTATCTGCACTTCCGTGTGCTATCCTAGGCTGCACACCTAGTACATAATTAAAATCCCAAAGTTACCAAGGTTTTCATCAAAAGTAAAAGAGTTAGCATTGTAACATATAATTAAGACTACTGAAAAAACAGTTCTACATGCAAAGTGTGTAAGAAAAGTGAAATATGTTTTTGGTGAAAGATTATAAGAAGGTATGGGAATGTGGATTTTTCTTGCCCAAATTAAAGGATTAAAGAATTGTTTTCAGTTAGATAGAATAAAGCTGAAGGTTTAAGCAAGTTATGGAAAGTGTAAAAAACTAATCTTGTAAAAAAAGATTCTGTATGTGGACATTGGCTAAAACTAAAGGGGTATTATTCATTTTTTCCATAAGTTAGACATTGGAGTAAAAGCACAACAGGTTTTTCTTAGAGGAAAAACCTTCTCATGATCTGTATGTTATTAATAATTATAATTGTTACATAAAATTACTGTGTGCACAGAGGTAACCCAAATTTCCTAGTCAATCGTGGCTTTAATAGTGGCTGTCCTAAAAGATTTTGTTATCCACAGACAATCGTTTTCTTGTTTTAATCCTCTTTAAAAGGTGGTTTTATAATCAACAATAGGACTTTGACAGATGTTCTAAAATGCAAGCTTCTGATAACTTTGGAAATTGTGACATTAGAATAGAAGAAAAACTTTCAGAACTCTCACAGAGAGGTGAAATGTTCATGAATATCAAGAACAGGGGTTAACTAAATTAACCGAAACAATGGAAGACTAAAGTAATCTTTTTGATTTTGCTTAAAATGTTGCTGACCCTTTGTTTTGTTTTTCAGAGTCAAGGAAACTTTTGAGCTATTTACAGCTTGTAGCAATTATGTAAAGTATACTCCTCTGAACAAAATTTGGAGCATGTTTGTTTCTCTCTACCTGATTTCCCCAGAATCTGGAAACTATCTGGGAGTATTCTCAACTTTTAGCAATATAGTTATTTGCATAAGTGCAATAAGAATCTGTTTTCTTTTGTAACAGGACACAATTGGAGAAACTGGTTATTTTACCAAGGCTTTGACTGGAACAGCATGCTTTCCTTTAAGGAATCAAACTTGACTTGTAAAGCCAAGCAAATCCCTTTGGGGAATTGGCCTCATACTTGCCTACACAGACCTCAAAAGGAGAGAAATTTACCCAACTCATAGGTATTTGAGGGTTCAAACTCATTGCAAGGCTTGGTTCTAAAAAGTCTTATCTGAGATTCCTTCTATGGAGCAGAGTTCCATCAAAGCGAAATTACAAAAGGCTTATGTGAAAAATAATTATTCTTGCTGCACTTTATACAAAAAATCAGGCCAAGTATAATAAAGCAAATCAGTGTTACTATGATTTGTCTTTAGTAAAAAATGGGAAACTGGAGAGAGAAACTGTGTTTCAAGAATTATGCTACACTTGTTATTAAATTCTAGTCTCATCAGTTGCTTTTAAGTTAGTTGCTGCAATTTATTCCTGTGAACCAACCAGTGATCTCTAGCTGCTGCTCAGAAGAAACAAGAGGGATGAGTAATGTAAAAATCTGGATCAATATTCCAATTCTGGACATATTGGAATCATCTAGCAATGTCATATCAGCTTGGTTCCAACAGTTGCCCTTATAATTTGGAAAGCCTTATAATTTAGTTTACTTGAGATAATTTTTACTTATTTTGCTTTACTCTTGTGGAATACATTGCTATGGCACTCTGTATAGGCATAAGGATAAGCTTACTCAATGTTTTCTTAAATTGAACACTTATTCATCTTCCAAATATTACTTTTTGTCGGAACTTAAGAGTCATGAATGTCCCTCACCATACTGATGCTTTCTGACTGAGCTCGTCTCTACCCTGAACACAAGATATTCTCATAGTTAGGTAGGAATACCATCACCCCTATTCAGCCTGAAGAAGTTACTAAAGATGGATTTTCATCCCTGTGCAGCCCTTAGGATTAAGGGTTCTCTTATAAAAGGGAGGGGGGAAATGTCAGAGGCATGTGAACCAGAGCAACTCCATTTTAAATAGGAGCTGAGTAAAATGAGGCTGAGAGCCACTGAGCTGCATTTCCAGATGGTTAAAGCATTCTAAGTCACAGAATGAGATAGGAGGTTAGCACAAAGTACAGGTCGTAAAGACCTTAATGATAAAACAGGTTGCAGTAAAGAAGCTGGCTAAAACCCACCAAAACCAAGATGGTGATGAGAGTGACCTCTGGTCGTCCTCACTGCTACACTCTCACCAGTGCCATGACAGTTTACAAATGCCATGGCAACATCTGGAAGTTGCCCTATATGGTCTAAAAAGGGGAGGCATGAATAATCCACTTTGTTTAGCATATCATCAACAAATAACCATAAAAATGGGCAACCAGCAGCCCTTAGGGCTGCTCTGTCTGTGGAGTAGCCATTCTTTTATTCCTTTACTTTCTTAATAATCTTGCTTCTGCTTTGCACCTTGGGCTTGCCCTGAATTCTTTCTTTCCTGAGATCCAAGAACCCTCTTTTGGGGTCCAGATCAGGACCCCTTTCTTGTAACACCTCTGGTCCCAAACATTTTTGATAAGAAATACTCAAACTGTATTAACTACAGTCCTCATGTTGTACATTTGCTCCCTAGACTTATTCATCCTACACATCTGCAACTTCATATCCTTTGACCTACATCTCCACATTTCCTCCCCAAACTCTTTATAACAACTGTTTTATTCTCTATGTCTGTGTATCAGACTTTTTTTTTTTTTTTCAAAAAAAGATACCATGTATACATGAGATCATGCAGTATTTTTCTTTCTGTTTCTGGATTGTTTTACTTACCATTATGTCCTCCAGATTCATCCAGGTTGTGGCAAATGAGAGGATCCCCTTCTTTTTTAAGGTTGAATAACATTTTATTTTATATGTGCCTGTGTTTCTTATCCATTCACATCCATGGGCACTTAGATTGTTTCCATATCTTGGCTATTGTGAATAATGCTGCAATGAACATAGAAAGAACATTTCTATGTGCATAGAAAAACCATGGAAGGCCATACAACAATTATATATATATATGCAGTGATCATCTCTGCTTGCTGAGATAACAGGTGAACTTTTTTCTTTTTGGTTGTTTTATTCCATTTGAAAAATTGTATTTTCTAACACTTATACCAAATCTATATTAATTAATTCATTCATGTATTTATTTTTAAATAAATTAATTAGCATTTATTTATTAATAAAGAATGAATATATTTTATTATACTTCTAGGGTATATATATTATAGTTCTAGGGTACATGTGCACAACGTGCAGGTTTGTTACATATGTATACATGTGCCATGTTGGTTTGCTGCACCCATTAATTCGTCATTTACATTGGGTATTTCTCGTAATGCTATCCCTCCCCCAGGCCCCCACCCTGTGACAGGCCCCGGTGTGTGATGTTCCCCTCCCTGTGTCCAACTGTTCTCATTGTTCAATGCCACCTATGAGTGAGAACATACAGTGTTTGATTTTCTGTCCTTGTGATAGTTTGCTGAGAATGATGGTTTCCAGCTTCATTCATGTCCCTTCAAAGGACATGAACTCATCCTTTTTTATGGCTGCATAGTATTCCATGGTGTATATGTGCCACATTTTCTTAATCCAGTCTATCATCGATGGACATTTGGGTTGGTTCCAAGTGTTTCCTATTGTGAATAGTGCCGCAATAAACATACGTGTGCATGTGTCTTTACAGTAGCAAGATTTATAATCCTTTGGGTATATACCCAGTAATGGGATTGCTGGGTCAAATGGTATTTCTGGTTCTAGATCCTTGAGGAATTGCCACACTGTCTTCCACAATGGTTGAACTAATTTACACTCCCACCAAGAGTGTAAAAGCATTCCTATTTCTCCACATCCTCTCCAGCCTCTGTTGTTTCCTGACTTTTTAAATGACCACCATTCTAACTGGAGTGAGATGGTATCTCATTGTGGTTTTGATTTGCATTTCTCTGATGACCAGTGATAATGAGCATTTTTTTCATGTGTCTGTTGGCTCCATAAATGTCTTTTTTGAGAAGTGTCTGTTCATATCCTTTGCCCACTCTTTGCTGGGGTTGTTTGTTTTTTTCTTGAAAATTTATTTAAGTTCTTTGTAGATTCTGGATATGAGCCCTATGTCAGATGGGTAGATTTTCTCCCATTCTGTAGGTTGCCTGTTCACTCTGATAGTAGTTTCTTTTGCTGTGCTGAAGCTCTTTAGTTTAATTAGATCCCATTTATCAATTTTGGCTTTTGTTGCCATTGCTGTTGGTGTTTTAGTCATGAAGTCCTTGCCCATGCCTATGTCCTGAATGGTATTACCTAGGCTTTCTTCTAGGGTTTTTATGGTTTCTGGTCTAACACTTAGGTCTTTAATCCATCTTGAATTAATTTTTGTATAAGGTGTCAAGAAGGGATCCAGTTTCAGCTTTCTACACATGGCTAGTCAGTTTTCCCAGCACCATTTATTAAATAGTGAATCCTTTCCCCATTTCTTGTTTTTGTCAGGTTTGTCAAAGATCAGATGGTTGTAGATGTGTAGTGTTAATTCTGAGGCCTCTGTTCTGTTCCATTGGTCCATATATCTGTTTTGGTACCAGTACCATGCTGTTTTGATTACTGTAGCCTTGTAGCATAGTTTGAAGTCAGGTAGCGTGATGCCTCCAGCTTTGTTCTTTTTGCTTAAGATTGTCTTGGCAATGTGGGCTCTTTTTTGGTTCCATATGAACTTTAAAGTAGTTTTTTTTCCAATTCTGTGAAGAAAGTCATTGGTAGCTTGATGAGGATGGCATTGAATCTATACATTACCTTGGGCAGTATGGCCATTTACACAATATCAATTCTTCCTATCCATGAGCATGGAATGTTAGTCCATTTGTTTGTGTCCTCTTTTATTTCGTTGAGCAGTAGTTTGTAGTTCGCCTTGAAGAGGTCCTTCACATCCCTTGTAAGTTGGATTCCTAGGTATTTTATTGTCTTTGTAGCAATTGTGAATGGGAGTTCACTCATGATTTGGCTCTCTGTTTGTCTGTCTGTTATTGGTGTATAGGAATGGTTGTGATTTTTGCACATTGATTTTGTAACCTGATACTTTGCTGAAGTTGCTTATCAGCTTAAGGAGATTTTGGGCTAAGATGAAGGGGTTTTCTAAATATACAATCATGTCATCTGCAAATAGGGACAGTTTGACTTTGTCTTTTCCTAATTGAATACACTTTATTCCTTTCTCTTGCCTGATTGCCCTGGCCAGAACTTCCAACACTGTGTTGAATAGGAGTGGTAAGAGCGGGCATCCCTGTCTTGTGCCAGTTTTCAAAGGGAATGCTTCCAGTTTGTGCCCATTTGGTATGATATTGGCTGTGGGTTTGTCATAAATAGCTCTTGTTATTTTGAGAAACGTTCCATCAATACCCAGTTGATTGAGAGTTTTTAGCCTGAAGCGCTGTTGAATTTTGTCAAAGGCCTTTTCTGCATCTATTGAGATAATCATGTGGTTTTTGTGGTTGGTTCTGTTTATGTGATGGATTAGGTTTATTGATTTGCGTATGTTGAACCAACCTTGCATCCCAGAGATGAAGTCAATTTGATTGTGGTGGATAAGGCTTTTGATGTGCTCCTGGATTTTATTTGCCAGTATTTTATTGAGGATTTTCGCATCAATGTTCATCAGGGATATTGGCCTAAAATTCTCTTTTTTCGTTGTGTGTCTACCAGGCTTTGGTATCAGATGATGAGGGGCTCATAAAATGAGTTAGGGAGGATTTCCTCTTTTTCCATTAATTAGAATAGTTTCAGGAGGAATGGTACCAGCTCCTCTTTGTACCTCTGGTAGAATTCGTCTGTGAATCTGTCTGGTCCTGGACTTCTTTTACTTGGTAGGCTATTAATTATTGCCTCAATTTCACAGCCTGTTATTGGTCTATTCAGAGATTCCACTTCTTCCTGGTTTAGTGTTGAGAGGGTGTATGTGCCCAGGAATTCAGCCATTTTTCCTAGATTTTTCTGGTTTATCTGTGTAGAGGTGTTTATAGTATTCTCTGATGGTAGTTTGTATTTCTGTGGGATTGGTGGTGATATCCCCTTTATCATTTTTTATTGCATCTATTTGATTCTTCTCTCTTTTCTTCTTTATTAGTCTTGCTAGTGGTCTATCAATTGTGATGATCTTTTCAAAAAACCAGCTCCAGGATTCATTGATTTTTTGAAGGGTTTTTTTGTATCTCTATCTCCTTCAATTCTGCTCCGATCTTAGTTATTTCTTACCTTCTGCTAGCTTTTGAATTTGTTTGCTTTTGCTTCTCTAGTTCCTCTAATTGTGATGTTAGGGTGTTGATTCTAGCTCTTTCCTGCTTTCTCTTGTGGGCATTTAGTGCTATAAATTTCCCTGTACACACTGCTTTAAATGTGTCCCAGAGATTCTGGTATGATGTGTCTTTGTTCTCATTGGCTTCAAAGAACATATTTATTTGTGCCTTCATTTTGTTATTTACCCAGTAGTCATTCAGGAGCAGGTTGCTCAGTTTCCATGTAGTTGTGCAGTTTTGAGTGAGTTTCTTTTTTTTTTTTTTTTTTTTTTTTTTTAGGCGGAGTCTCACTCTATCACCCTGTCTGGAGTGCAGTGGCACGATCTTGGCTCACTGCAAACTCTGCCTCCCAGGTTCAAGCAATTCTCCTGCCTCAGCCTCCCAAGTAGCTGGGACTACAGGCACCTGCCACCGCACCTGGTTAATTTTTTGTATTTTTAGTAGAGACGGGGTTTCGATGTGTTAGCCAGGATGGTCTCGATCTCCTGACCTCGTAATCTGCCCGCCTCGGCCTCCCAAAGTGCTGAGATTACAGGCGTGAGCCATCACGCCTGGCCTTGAGTGAGTTTCTGAATCCTGAGTTCTAATTTGATTGCACTGTGGTCTGAGAGACAGTTTGTTGTGATTTCTGTTCTTTTACATTTGCTGAGGAGTGCTTTACTTCCAACTATGTGGTCAATTTTGGAATAAGTGCGATGTGGTGCTGAGAAGAATGTATATTCTGTTGATTTGGGGTGGAGAGTTCTGTAGATATCTATTAGGTCCACTTGGTGCAAAGATGAGTTCAAGTCTTGGATATCCTTGTTAACCTTCTGTCTCGTTGATCTGTCTAATGGGTGTTAAAGCCCCCCATTATTATTGTGTGGGAGTCTAAGTCTCTTTGCAGGTCTCTAAGGACTTGCTTTATGAGTCTGGGTGCTCCTGTATTGGGTGCATATATATTTAGGATAGTTAGCTCTTCTTGTTGAATTGATCCCTTTACCATTATGTAATGGCCTTCTTTGTCTCTTTTGATCTTTGTTCGTTTAAAGTCTGTTTTATCAGAGACTAGGATTGCAACCCCTACTTTTTTTTGCTTTCCATTTGCTTGGTAGATCTTCCTCCATCCCTATATTTTGAGCTTATGTGTGTCTTTGCACGTGAGATGGGTCTCTTGAATACAGCACACTTACGGGTCTTGAGTCTTTATCCAATTTGCCAGTCTGTGTCTTTTAATTGGGGCATTTAGCCCATTTACATGTAAGGTTAATATTGTTATGTGTGAGTTTGATCCTGTCATTATGATGTTAGTTGGTTATTTTGCTCGTTAATTGATGTAGTTTCTTCACAGCATCGATGGTCTTTACAATTTGGCATGTTTTTGCAGTGGCTGGTACTGGTTGTTCCTTTCCATGTTTAGTGCTTCCTTCAGGAGCTCTTGTATGGCAGGCCTGGTGGTGACAAAATCTCTCAGCATTTGCTTGTCTGTAAAGGATTTTATTTCTCCTTCACTTATGAAGCTTAGTTTGGCTGGATATGAAATTCTGGGTTGAAAATTCTTTTCTTTAAGAATGTTGAATATTGGCCCCCACTCTCTTCTGGCTTGTAGAGTTTCTGCTGAGAGATCTGCTGTTAGTCTGATGGGCTTCCCTTTGTGGGTAACCCGACCTTTCTCTCTGGCTGCCCTTAACATTTTTGCCTTCATTTCAACTTTGGTGAATCTGACAATTATGTGTCTTGGAGTTGCTCTTCTTGAAGACTATCTTTGTGGTGTTCTCTGTATTTCCTAAATTTGAGTGTTGGCCTGCCATGCTAGGTTGTGGAAGTTCTCCTGAACAATATCCTGAAGAGTGTTTTCTAACTTTGTTTCATTTTCCCCGTCACTTTCACGTACACCAGTCAAACGTAGATTTGGTCTCTTCACATAGTCCCATATTTCTTGGAGGCTTTGTTCATTTCTTTTTTCTGTTTTTCCTCTAAACTTCTCTTCTCACTTTATTTCATTAATTTGGTCTTCAATCACTGATACCCTTTCTTCCACTTGATCGAATTGGCTGTTGAAGCTTGTGCATACATCACATAGTTCTCGTGCCATGGTTTTCAGCTCCATCAGGTCATTTGTGGTCTTCTCTACACTGTTTATTTTAGTTAGCCATTCATCTAATGTTTTTTCAAGGTTTTTAGCTTCCTTGTGATGGGATAGAACATCCTCCTTTAGCTTGGAGAAGTTTGTTATTACCGACCTTCTGAAGCCTACTTCGGCCAACTTGTCAAACTCATTCTCCGTCCAGCTTTGTTCCATTGCTGGCGAGGAGTCGCCATCCTTTGGAGGAGAAGAGGCGCTCTGGTTTTTAGAATTTTCAGCTTTTCTCCTCCGTTTTTTCCCCATCTTTGTGGTTTTATCTACCTTTGGTCTTTGATATTGGTGACCTACAGATGGGGTTTTGGTGTGGATGTCCTTTTTGTTGATGTTGATGCTATTCCCCTCTGTTTATTAGTTTTCCTTTTAACAGTCAGGTCCCTCAGCTGCAGGTCTGTTGGAATTTGCTGGAGGTTCTTTCCAGACCCTGTTTGCCCAGGTATCACCAGTGGAGGCTGCAGAACAGCAAATATTGCAGAACAGCAAATATTGCTGCCTGATCCTTCCTCTGGAAGCTTCGTCCAAGAGGGGCTCCTGCTTGTATGAGGTGTCAGTCAGCCCCTACTAGGAGGTGTCTCCCAGTTAGGCTAAACGGGGGTCAGGGACCCACTTGAGGAGGCAGTCTGTCTGTTCTCAGAGCTCAAACATCATGCTGGGAGAACCACTGCTCTCTTCAGAGCTGTCAGACAGGTACGTTTAAGTCTGCAGAAGTTTCTGCTGCCTTTTCTTCAGCTATGCTCTGCCCCCAGAGGTGGGGTCTATAGAGACAGCAAGCCTTGCTCCGCTGTGGTGGGCTCCACCCAGTTCGAGCTTCCTTGGCTGCTTTGTTTATCTATTCAAGCCTCAGAAATGGCGGACACCCCTTCCGCTGCCAGGTTGCTGCCTGGCAAGTCAATCTCAGACTGCTGCACTAGCAGCGAGCAAGGTTCTGTGGGCATGGGACCTGCCGATCCAGGCGCAGGATACAATCTCCTGGTTTGCTGTTTGCTAAGACCTTTGGAAAAGCGCAGTATTTGAGTGGGAATGTCCTGTTTTTCCATGTACAGTCTGTCACGGCTTCCCTTGGCCTGACGAGGGAAATTCCCAGACCCCTTGCACTTCCTGAGTGAGGCAACACCCCGCCCTGCTTCGCCTCACCCTCTGTGGGCTGTACCCACTGTCCAACCAGTCCCAATGAGATGAACCAGGTACCTCAGTTGGAAATGCAGAAATCACCTGTCTTCTGCTTTGTTCACGCTGGGAGCTGCAGAAGGGAGCTGTTCCTATTTGGCCCTCTTTGAACGGACCGTGACAGAGATCAAGAAATAATATTTTTTAAAAGATTCTCTTCTGTTCTTGAAAATGCTTACAATACAATACACAATTTAAAAAGTAGGCTAAAAACAATCTAAAATCACCAATGCTAAATTTAAAAAGAGAAGGAAGAGGGACTAGAGCTAGAGAAAGGAAATAAAAATAAAAAAGAAAGAAAAATCTCAACAGTGGCCCATTTGGGGGTGGTAGAATTTCTTTTACAATATCTGTTCTGAAGATTCTACAGTGAGTATGTGGTACTTTTATTTATTTTTTGAGACAGGGTCTCACTCTGTTACCCAGGTTGGAGCATAGTGGCATGATCACAGCTCAGTGGAGTCTTGACCTCCCCAGGCTCAGCGCACATGTCTTTATGAGGTGGTGATTTCATTTTCTTTGGGTATATATCCAGAAGTGGGATTACTGTGTTATATGAAACAGTAAAGTTCTACTTTTAATTTTGTTAGGAACCTCCATACTGTTTTCTATAATGGCGCACCAAACTACCTTCCCTCCAACAGTGTACAAAGATTTCCTTTTCTCCATACCCTTGCCAACACTTGTTATCTCTTGACTTTTGATAATGGCTGTCCTAAGAGCTGTGAGGTGATAGCTCATTGCAGTATGGATTTGCATTACCCTGACAGTTAATAATGTTGAGCACCTTTTCACATACTTGTGGCCTTTTTTGTGTATTCTTTGGAGAAATGTCTACTAATACTTTCTCAAAATCACTGACCTAGCTTATATAATTGAGCTAGCAGAGGTCTGATTATATTAGTTCTTCACAATAAAAAACCAATGATGATTCATAACAAGTTTTAGAATTAAGTGTATGTGGCAAGATATGTAGTGCTACCCAATTTTTGTTATTTTTTGGGTTTGATAGTGATGCAGTGGTATTGTTTAAGAAGGAAGTTCTTGCCTTTTAGAGATTCTTGCTGAAATATTTATAGATGATATGTTATCAAGGACCTGCTGCAAAATAATTCCAGGTGATGGTGGGCATAAAAAAATCTAACAAGACAGGCCTGAATTGATAATTGAAGTTGGTATATGGGAGTTCATTATACCATTGTCTACTTTTACCATGTGTTTAAAATTTCCAGTAATAAAAAAAATTTTAAGGGAGAAATAAAATTAAGGATATCAGTCAGGGTTTAGTTTCATTTAATAGAGATCTGTTTATGCTAAGGAAAACAGATTTAATACAGGGAATTCAGTGCCTAAAAATTTGTTAAAATTACTGGCAGTGCAGGCTCTAGGCTGGGCCTCTAGGAATAATTAACATAACACATTCAACTGGCTTGCTAAGGTTAAATGCTATCTGTGCCTCCTTCAGGAAGTCTGGAAATCAGGAAACCATTATCTCAAGTGCATGCTAGAGGAACACATCACTTGAGCCAAATCTGATGATCAAGAATCATAGCCACAACTGTTGGCTCCAGGGCTACCTGCTGCTGCAGCACCTGCTAGAATGGTACCAGTAAAGTGGATGCCTTGCTCTGGCCACCACCACTCTCCCATTGGTGGAATCTAAATTATATCTAGAAACCTAGCTGCAAGGGAGTGTGGGAAATGTAGTTTTCAACTTTCTATCCTTTATAGAACTGGACTAAAAAGAGGTGGGAACAAATATTGAGTGGACCAATCCAGCACAAAGTGTTAGCAATTAGGCTGCCAGTACTGTCTTCGGTACAAGGAAAGTCTTCTCTCTCCCCCAATCTAATATTACCTATTGTTAGACACAGTTCAGGTCCTATCTCTTTATTAAATTAAGACTTACCTGATCTCTCCTGGCCTCATTGATTTCTCCACCATTCTACTTCCCTTTCTTCTTTCCTTCCTTGCTTCCTTCCCTCCTTCATGCATGTATGCACTGTGTAGGTATGTGTGTCTCTGAACCAGACTTATTCTTCGTTCTGCCATGTAGTTTAGTCTATATCATGCAATTGTTTTGAGGTACAGTGTCATTTTAGATGGGTTGGTCTTGCTTGGTTAAATAGGCTCTAAGTGACTTAAGGCCAGATAAGTTTCTTTGTGTATCCTCTCCTTTGATCTATAACGCCATGCAGTATAAATAGCAAGATTATGTATTTTACATTGGTACTATTAATAAATTGTACCAATAAGCATAACAAGAAATTGATGCCTTCCTTAAGTACCTCACAAGGTTGTGGTAAGGATCAGAAATGTTCTGTGCTAAATAAATTGTAATTCATAACCTATTATAAATGTTGACAGATAGTAATTACGGTTGTGTTAACACCAAGATCTTCACATGATGACCCTAGTCTGCCTTTTAATTAATCGTATAGCCTGATGATTATTTCTATTTTTCAGTGAAACTATAGTTCTTTGTTTCTTGAACTCAATCTGCACTTCCTGCCTCTGTGCCGTTGACCATGTTCTCCCTCCACTGAGAAGTCTCAGCTCAGGCCCCATCTCCATCTGTCAGTCTTCTCTCCACCAAGCAGTCTGAATGTCCAGCAATAACCAGTTAGATGTCAATTTCTGGCAGAGTTAACCAAGTATCAACAGTAATGGTGTAGACCTGTGCTTACTGACATAACTCAGGATAGGAAATGATATCTTGTTAAGTGAAAAAAATGTTTTAAAAACTCAATGTTTGGTATAATTTCCATTTTTGTAAATGTGTATATATTTTTTATTTGTGCTCATTCTTTCATTTGACAGATATTTATTGAGTGTCTACTGTGTGCCAGGCACTATATCTATGTGCATAGAAAAACCCTGGAAGGTCATACAACAATATATATAGAGTGATCGTCTCTGCTTGCTGAGCTAACAGGTGAACTTTTTTCTTTTTGCTCATTTTATTCCATTTGAAAAATTGTATTTTCTAACTTTTCTACCAAACCTATATTAGTTAATTAATTCATTCATTTATTCATTTATTTTTTAATAAATTAGTATTTATTAATAAATAACTAATATTTTTTAGAATAATCACTTCTGTTCTTCAAAATGCTTACAATATGATACTCAATGAAAAAAGTAGGCTAAAAACAATCTAAAATCACCAATGCTAAACTTAAAAAAGAGAAGGAAGAGGAGCTAGAGCTAGAGAAAGGAAAGGAAAAGAGAAAAGGAAGAAAAATCTTAACAGTGGCCCATTTGGGGGTGGTAGAATTTCTTTTACAATATCTGTTCTAAAGATTCTACAGTGAGTATGTGTTGCTTTTATTTATTTTTTGAGACAGGGTCTCACTCTGTTGCCCAGGTTGGAGCACAGTGGCATGATCACATTTCAGTGGAGCTTTGACCTCCCTAGGCTCAGATGATCTCCCACCACAGCCTCTCAAGTAGCTGGGACCACAGGCACGTGCTACACACCCAGCTAATGTTTTGTTTTGATTTTTTTTGGTGTTGTTTTGTTTTTTTGTTGTTGTTTGTTTTTTGTAGAGACGGGGTTTTGCCATGTTGTCTCAAATTCTTGGGCTTAAGTGATCTGCCTGCCTGGGCATCCCAAAGTGTTGAGATTACAAATATGAGCCACCATGCCCAGCCATTGTATTACTTTTAGAATTAGGAAAAAAAAATTTCAAGGTCCAATCCAAATGTGACTTTTCTATGAAGCTGCCTGAGATCCCTGCATTTAACATTTTTCAAGCTTTTTCAATCCTTTCATCACTTAGTGCTCAATAAATATATGATAAGTTGAACTGATACTATTTTTGCAAGTGTGGCCTTGGTGATAGGTGTCATTAATTTTGTTAATTTTTCTCTTCAATTTCCATTTTGATTTTCAAGAACAAGTTAGGTTTCAGAGAGGTTATTTAATAATAATAAAAAATTATTCTTTGTGATTAATTTGTACTAGTATTTGCATAATATTGACCTAATTTTAGTGACCAGGACTTCATCTGTTGTTTTCATTCTTTTGCCTTCTTCTCTGTTTCTTACTAGTTTTACACACGTGCACGTGTGTGTGATATGCATACACACACTCACATATATATACATACATATGTATTTTTAATATGAAAATTTAAACAGTAGACTCGGGATCTATTATTAGTCAATCCTTTCTTACCACAGAAAATTTTTGTCTGGTGCCCTATTTCCTTCCATTTTGTAGAGAGAAAAGTCTCCTTAACCCAGATTGGAAATGCCATCCACTGAATTAACTTTCTATCAGCCCTGTAATATCACTTCAGTAGCCTGGGATGTAGTCACACAAGAGGGAGTCAGTGTGGCAAGACTTTTAGAAATTACCCAGTCTAGCCCATTTGGACAGCTTTCATCAAAGAGGGCCAAGGGGTAAGAGTGGGGTTCAACCATTTTAATTCATTTCAGCTTTTGCAACATAAGGCAGATGGTAAAACATCACCACTGCATGAAGGTACCAGAAACAATCAGAAATGGGCCAGTCTCTAGCACCACCACTGTGGTTAGAGGAATCAGCCTCAGACCAGGAGTCATGAGGTCAAATCTCCCTGTCCTGGCTCTCCTCCTTCTTGAGGAGGTGCCTTGCCCTGAAGACAAGACAAGGTTCCTAGAATCTGAGATGTTATAAACATGTGTATATTATGACACATTACAGGATCCTGAAACCAGGGAAGTTTTATTCTAGATAGGAGACTGTGTGAATGAAAAGAATAATGTGTGGCCTGGCTGTGGAAAGAGGAAAAGAGGGGGATACCTGGAAAAGTTATCATTCTAAGGCACTTTCTGTGGGTCTTCAAAATAATAGAAATTAGTAAGATGCTTCTTGAAATATTACTTAGTTGGGCGCATTGGGGTTTGACCCTTAACTAGGCTATAGCCATCTTCTGGAATTTAGGATCAGACAAAATTCAAAACATTGTCCAAGGGGATTTGCTAATGACATTAAAAAAAAAAAAAAAACCAGCTCATTGACATTCTGCTTCATTCCATGGTCCCCATCACTTTGCTGAGAGTATCACGGTGAGGCTCCCCATGCATTATACGCCTTGCTTTTGAAGTTGCATTTGCCTCTGTGGCCATCTGCTTTTTAGACAAGATTGGGCACATTCAGGGTGGCATGGCCATAGACAAGCCATCTGCTTTTTAATTCGTGAGGCTGCTGTGCCCCCAAAATTCTTTTTCTCCCTCCCTACTTACTATGGGTGATCCCTCAGAAACTTAAACCACAGTCATCCATATGGGAGAAAATGTGAACTCTGGAAGTTTTTCATTTCTGATGAGTAATATAGTAGCAGTTGGATTAAACCAAATCCTTTGAGTATGAGTTTTTAATTCCCTAATTCCCTGAGATAAAGTGATTTCATTGAAGAGATTGATTTAATCTCTTGCAGTTGATGGATACACTACTTGCAAAATTTCAAAACATAAATTTGTTGTTTACTGGTTGACTACCAGGGTTGCGTGCTTGATCCCAGGATTTGCATTTTTCTTTAAGCTGGGATTGCTAAACCGAAGGTGCTTTTGTGTCTGTGCAGTCTGTACCAGCTATGTGTGTGCTCTGCGATCTGACACATTAAAATAACGGAATCACTTTCATTTTAAAAGCACTGCTTCAGGCCGGGTGCGGTGGCTCACGCCTGTAATTTGAACACTTTGGGAGGCTGAGGAGGGCGGATCACCTGAGGTCAGTAGTTCGAGACCAGCCTGACCAACATGGAGAAACCTGTCTCTACTAAAAATACAAAAATTTGCCGGGCCTGGTGGCGCATGCCTGTAATCACAGCTACTTGGGAGGCTGAGGCAGGAGAATCGCTTGAACCAGGGAAGCAGAGGTTGCAGTGAACCGAGACTGTGCCATTGCACTCCAGCCTGGGCAACAAGAGCGAGACTCCATCTCAAAGAACAACAACAACACTGCTTCATATCATAAAAGGGGGTCTCTGTTACCTACAGCTAACATGATATTCTTATAAACCTGATCAGTAAGATTATGGGGCATGATTCACTGTATAGTTAAAAATGGAAGGAAATCTATAAAAGGCATAAAATTTAGATACACCTCCATAACTTGATAGACAAAGATTGCTTTAATGCATCTAGTAGCAACATGTAAAATTGTATAATCAGTAAATTAACTACTTGTTTATTTGTGGTAATTTATTTTTAATCAGTAGCGTTTCATATGTTTAGTTATTTTTTTATTTTGCTATATTTTAGGGGTGTCAAGCTTCCATTTTGGTATCTACTTCTAAATACACTCAGAACAGGAGAAATTTGGACTAATTTTCAAACTACAGATACTTTCTAATCATGATGCATTTCAAAAGTGGACTCGAATTAACTGAGTTGCAAAACATGACAGTGCCCGAGGATGATAACATTAGCAATGACTCCAATGATTTCACCGAAGTAGAAAATGGTCAGATAAATAGGTGAGTATTTTTCCACTAACATTTCTATCCAGTGAAAGAAATGGCTCGTGGCTCACACCTGTAATCCCATCACTTTGGGAGGCCGAGGTGGGTGGATCATTTGAGGTCAGGAATTCGAGACCAGCCTGACCAACATGGTGAAACCCACCAACATGGTGAAACCCCGTCTCTACTAAAAATACAAAAAATTAGCCAGGCATGTGGTGCATGCCTGTAGTCCCAGCTACTTGGGAGGCTGAGGCAGGAGAATCGCTTGAACCTGAGAGGCGGAGGTTGCAGTGAGCCGAGATCATGCCACTGCACTACAGCCTGGATGACAGAGTGAAACTCTGTCTCAGAAAAAAAAAAAAAAGTAAAGAAAAAGAAATGGTTTTAAAAATTATTCTGGTTTTTAGTTATTCTGTTGAATTATTCATTACTAAAGTTATGTTCCATTTGAAGATATAATTTGAATTTCTTATGTGACATCTGTTGGGCATAGTCTGCAATAGCAGATGAAGCAAATAGGAAAGTAATTTATTCATCTTTTAAAATCTTTCAATTGAGACTAATAAAAATGTATGAATACATTGAACCCCAACCAAGCTCTGTGTTATGAATTAAACAGACTACTGGAATTTCACTGCATCCCATATCCAAATGTGTACTACAGTCATCTGTACATATTTTAATCAAGAAATGGTCAAAGTTGCATTTGCTAATGAATCTGTGTTAAACTACAAGTGTGTCATCCTTATAAGCATCATTTGTAGTATGGATTTTAAATAATAATAATGGTTGAGCCCAAATGACTCTGTGAGGAACTATAATAGAGACATAGTACATAAAAGAAAAAGAGAAGGAAAGCGACCACAACTGAGGAGAGAAGCAATGGGGAAGAAGTAGAGGGTCAGGGTAGGAAGAGTGCTGGCCTGGAAGCTCCCAGCCACTAGCTGTGTCCTCAGGCAAGTCCTTCCAACCCTTGGGTCTTTATTGCTTATATCACAAGAGTAGAACCAAATGTCTTTTTAAAAAAATGATTTGGGGCATTCTTAGACCCACTGATTGTCTAGGTGGCTTAGCAGGAAGCCTCCAGCTTGGGAGTTAGCGGCACAGCCTCCTGAAAGATTAGGAGAAGAGAGTGACATATGCAGGACTGTTAGAACACCTACAATGTTATACTTTGGGAGGGTCAAAAGGAAATTGGGATGGAAGAGGATAAGAACATTATGTCAACTAATCAGGCATCTTTGTAGAAATCATTTCTGATAGTCTACATTCTGATAAAGTATGTGATTAAAAGCCCAGCGTAGGATTTAGCTACCATCATTTATTAACACAGATGTTCTCCTTTTTTCCTCCTTTAAATGTTCTTAAGAGGTTAAGTCCCCCACTCAGACACTTTTCCTCATTATTATCCAAGTACGGTCAACTGTGCTAGGTGATGTTTCTTACTATGGGACTCAAGTGTACTTACTTCTTTCATCTTTTTTGAGTAATTCTTAATAATAATACCCATTTCTTGAGTGCCAGGTATTTTACATAAGCTACCACATATCCTTAATAACTGCCATGCACAAGTATTCTTCTGCAAGTGAGAAAAATGTAAAATTTCCATTTACAAATAAGGAAACTAAGGTTCAGAGGAAGAAAATAACTTATCCAAGGGTACACACAGGTCTGTCTAAAATTTGTGTATTTTTACTCTACCCTCCTCCCTCTGGTTATAATGCTTGGGCATTGGTAAAAAGCTAGTCTTTAATAGTTCTATTAAATGCTACCAGGGCCATTTTATGTGCTGTACTCCTGGACAGTTCAGTAGTCCCTGCTGACCTCCACTGAACAGTGGAAGGAATTCTCACCACAAGTAGGCCATTGTGGTTTTATAAAATTATCAAAGCAATCCATTATCAAAGCAATCCAAACCTCAAGGGCCTTAAAGGTGGGAGTCATTTATAATAGTCAGTTTAGAATCTGAACTTGATTTTTAAAAGTGTCACTTACTAAAAATGTCAAGTTTTTAGATGATTACCACTTGCAGTAGATGGGAGAAACATCTATTCTCACCCGCAACTTAGGCATCTTGCCTGGATGAGCTCACTTCCCTATAGGCTCCAACCAGGGCAAGCGTTGGTACAGAGGGAGGTCTGTTGGCTTTTGGTTCCTGTATTGCAAATGCAGTGTGATGAGTTTTTGTTTGTTTGTTTGTTTTTCTTTATTTCCCCTCCTTCTCTGACTCAGTTCATGACTCTTGCTTCATTTCTCGCTCTAACACAATTAAAAACAACATGTTATAGCATGAAGCTAATAAAGAAAAAGACCCTTGCCAATTTTATTGAAGGTCCCTACTGGGTTATCTGGCTTACTGTATTGGCATATTTTAGTAGTCCATGATTCCTGCAAAAACTACACCTAAATACCCCTCATTCTTCCTGCGGCTTTCTCAAATTTGTGGGAGAAAGGTAGGTCCAATTATATGAATCTAAGAAAACCACTTCTCCCCAAACAGTGAACTTTTAGGAAGCTGGAGAAAATGTTGAAAACAAACATTGATGGTGTGTTACTTGGCATCTAGCTGATAGCTCTGCCTGGAAACTTCGCAATTGGATACAATAAGAACCTTTTATTCTTTTAAGTTTGGTTGAAAATAAAAGTGGAGTCATTTGAGCATTCAGACATCTGCCATTATTCCAGTTCAGTTGTTTTATTTCATGCCCAAATTTTGGGGTTGTAGTCATAGAAACCTATACCTGGAATGGCAATACCTTTTAAAATATCCATTAGACCAGTGCTGCCAACTGGTGTTTTAATGTGTGTATGAAACACTTGGAAACCTTGTTAAATGCAGATTCTGATTCTGTAAGTCTGGGGTGGGGCCTGCAATTCTGATTCCTAGCAAATTCCCAGGTGACGCCCATAACTGCTGATCCATGAACCAAACTTTGAGTAGAAAGCTCTAGACTGTTCCTCTAAATGTGAACTTCTTGCGAAAAGGGACTGTCTTAATCATCTTTATATTCCTTCTGCCTATCCTAGTGTCTAGGCAGGGTGGACTGCCTATCCTAGTGTCTAGGTAATGTCTACAGGGTGGACATTACAAATTATGTGTTGACTGAGAGAGAGAGTAAAGTACATGGCTTTGGATTTAGACTTGCATTGAATCCCAGCTCTATCATAGATCTTATTGATCTTGTGCTCTGAGCCTCAATCCCATCCCTTTAAGATGGGGATAATAATAATACCTTTCCTCATGGGATTGTTGGGGAATGTTTAATGCACTATTATCTGTAGGTTAAGAACATAGGCTCTGCACTTAGCCTGCTTATATTCAAATCCTGCCACAACAGGTTAGTTAGCCCATTTATGCCTAGTGTTCCATTATTGGAACGCTAAGCTTGTGGGACTTATTTATATCCTACTGCTCAAGGTCATTGCCAAGGTCTAATTTTTCACACACAAAAAATTGCAACCCCTGGCATAAATGGGTTAATAGTAATGTAACTTAGGTCAAGTTACTTAATTTTTCCAAACTGGGGCTAAAAATAATACCAACCACATATAATTATTGTGAAAATAAATGAGGAAATCCATGTAAAGTACTTGGCACAGTGTCTGGCAATAGTAAGCCTCTTAGTATGAGAAAAGTCTATCGGTAAAAATGCAGTCCCCTTTCTTTGGCAAGCACTTCTTTCTTCTTCACCTCAAGAAGCAATGACATTGCTCTAGGTTTTGGATGATTGCTGGTTATTGCCACCTTAAATTTGGTGAAACATTAGTAGATTATTCTAGGTGTACCCAGACAAATATGCATGTATTTTAATATTTATCTGCTATTGTTCTTTCTGTATACTTATTGCTATTATGACCCAGGAACTATTTAACAAAATTTGAGATTTTTTCATTAAGATTTGTTTTTAAAAGAATTCGAGGCAACTCTTGTCACTACACCCTGAATCCACTTGTCTTTATATATCTTTTGGAGTTTGTGGGCTAAATTTTTATCACTTGAGAGGACCCTTGAAAAGTTATCCCTCTTCTTCTATGTTTTCTATACCTTAGGGAAGAAGATTCCATAGCTTCTTTCTGTATTCAATTTTCATGTCAGAAAATTCTTCTCTTGCTTTCATTTCTCCTGTTACAATTAAAGTCTTTTTTTCCTATTTTCAGTGGAATTTGTCCGTCAAATAAGGCTTTGCTTACCTCTCAGTCTTCTCTTCTCTTTAGATTCCTGTTTCTTCAATTCTCCCTTTTCATGTTTTCCAATATCTTTGTTACTTGCTTCTTCCCTTTCATTTTATTCTCCTTTTTAATACAATGTTAGCATTTCAGAGAAAGGAGTAGGAAAGGTCATTTAAGTTCAACCACTCATCTCTTTTATGTTATGAATTCTCAGAGGAAACAGTATAATCTAGTAAGAACCTGATTAAAATAGGAAGATTATCTTTCTGTTGTACAACTCATCCTTAATTAGATTGTTACTGTTGATTTGTTTCTGGTTTTAAATAACAGCTTTCTGTTGCTTGCCTCTCTTCACAATGTACCTTAGTATAACAGCTTACATCATTTTTTAAGGCTTTGTCTGTTCAGGGTCACCCAATCACCCATTGCAGAGTTTGTTTTGTTTTGTTTTGTTTGTTCACAGAGCAATTGGCTACCTAATGGTTAATTAAATTCTGTTTTATGGGTACAGACACACCCAGTGAGAACTCTTTTTTTAATAATATTTTATCATCCTGAGATAACATGTCAAAGGCACCTTCTTCCATAGCATATTTAAAGTCAATAAAGAGAAATATTACATCAGCTATATTGCCAGAGGTCGTGCTTTTTAACAAGCAAGTGCATCTTTTAAATGGTGAGATAGCAGAAACTTGTGATACGCTGCTTGACCTAGTATTTGAATGGAATTTTTCCATTACAAAAAGTTAGTTAGTTTTATATATTTTTTAAATGCATAGAAATACAAAGCAAACACTTTGGGAGGCCGAGGCGGGCGGATCACGAGGTCAGGAGATCGATACCATCCTGGCTAACACGGTGAAACCCCGTCTCTACTAAAAATACAAAAAATTAGCCGGGTACGGTGGCAGGCGCCTGTGGTCCCAGCTACTCGGGAGGCTGAGGCAGGAGAATGGCGTGAACCCAGGAGGCGGAGCTTGCAGTGAGCCGAGATAGCGCCACTGCAGTCCGGCCTGGGCGAAAGAGAGAGACTCCGTCTCAACAAAAAAAAAAAAAAAAAAAAAAGAAAGAAAGAAAGAAAAAAAGAAATACAAAGCAAAGATGTAAAGACTTAAAGAGAAGAAAAAGTTGAAACACCATAAAGAGAATAGGGACGCTTTAAGTACTTCATTCTTATTGAGCTAAATTTCCCTCCAGCTTAAGCTACTCCCTAATTTCTAAACAGAAGATGCATATTCAGCTTATGGAGAGCTCCTCTGAGTTGCTAATGTGTGGTTAGGTACATATTAGAAGGAGCTGAGAGACAGCACTGGACAACCACAATTCAAGATGAGTTCAGTGTTGACAGAGTGTGGTACAGATAAAGTAATAAGTAGGTCACAGTCCAAAAATTCCAAACCAGAGTGTGGAAGACTTGTGGATGATGAGGGTTTTGAACTGATAGGGAAAGATTGGCTGAGAGGAAGGAAGAGGACCTCCTCAAGGGAAAGTGAATTCCTACTGCCATCTTGTTTTTCCTTCTCTGCTCTCAGAATGCACTGGTTGTATCTCAGCCCTCAGCACCTCAGGAGGAGCAGGGGGGGCTAAGATTGGAACATTGAGGCAAAATCAAATTAAGTAGTACCTGGAATTGCAGGGTGAGGAATTTGTGCTTGAAGCTAATTCAGTGGGTGAGGCAGTGAAGATTTTTGGGAAAACCTATTAAGTCTTGTTGCAGAAAGTAGAGTGAAAGAGACAGAATCAAGGAGACACTCTACAAATAATGTGTTTTAATGTGCTATTTAACGGTTACTCATTAAAATAGCTCTGTCAGTATCATTATTCTCATTATGCAGAAGTTCTGCAGGAAACAGCTGGCAGTCATACAGGGACTTATTCTTTATCTGCTTCAACTGTACAATGTTTGACCTGGCTGAATGCCCCCTCATGTCACAGTGCCTGGATCTCTTTCTTCTCTGCTCACTTATGCTTTGCTACCAGCCCAGGGGAGTGTTACCAGGCCTGGAATTTAGATCTTCCATAACAGGTAGTTTATTGGTGTTTCGTTTGGTTTGTTTGAAAATATTTGCTTTTCTGTTAATTTAAATATAATGGAAATTCTCTGGAAAACAAGTCCCTCCACAAGAAAGGCAAAGGAAAACTGCTGGATAGACTTAGTAGACTTGAGTTGGTTATGAAAATTAGCCAGATTAGGTCAAGCACAGTGGCTCACACCTGTAATCCCAGTACTTTGGGAAGGCGAGGTTGGAAGAATCACTTGAGCCAAGGAGTTCGAGACCAGCGTGGGCAACATAGCAAGACTCCATCCCTACACAATTTTTTTTAAAAGATAAGCTGGGCATGGTGGTGTGTGCCCGTAGTCCCAGCTAATTGGGAGGCTGAGGCAGGAGGATTACTTGAGCCTAGGAGCTCCAGGTTACAGTGAGCTATGATTGTGTCACTGCACTCCAGCTTGGGCAGCAAAGCAAGAACTTGTCTCTAAAATAATAATAATAATAATAATAAAATTAGCTTGACGAAATACATTTGGATGCCCATATCCTTGGGTTCTGCAACTGCAGATTTAACTCAGGATTGAAAATATTTGAGAAAACAAACACAAATTGACAATACAACAATTTAAAAAATGCAAATTTAAAAATATAGTATAACAACTATTTACCTAGCATTTGTATTAGGTATTATAAGTAGTCTAGAGATGACTTAAAGTATACAGGAGGATATGCATAGGTTATATGCAAATTCTATAACTATTTTATGTTAGGGACTTGAGCATCCTTGGATTTTAGTATCTCAGAAGAGAGAGGGGTATCCTAGAAGCAATCCCCTACAAATACCAAGGGACACTGTACAGTCTTTTGACAACAACACTTAAATATTTTGACTCAATTTCATTTTGGAAAGTCCAGTCCCCACTTTTCTTAGGGCGGCCTGTGTGAAAGGGAAGGCTGCTTTCCCCTGCCATTCTGCAGCCAGATCTGTAAACCTTAGTTCTGTGGAAAGATTCAAAACATTAACGACAAAAGAAAAGCCAAACCAGTTATTAGCAGCAATGCTATATAAAACCACCAGAGTTTGCCTGCAAATATATTGCTTTTATTATGTCAATCTCTTGCTAAGAACATTCTATATTATTTCTCAGGCTTTTGTCTTTTAGTTTCCTCTGGCTAATCCCAGTCTGTGCTGGTTTTTTCCTTCTCTGGACTCCTTACCTCATCTTAATCTGCACAGCCTGACGTTCCTATACTGGTGTTACCTGGTATGGTCTCTCCTTGGCCGAATGTCAGCTCCTGTGTTTCAAGAGACCAAGGTTTTTCTTCCACATCCTTTTGATCCCCAGTAGGTCCTAGCCAAAAGCAGTGTCTGCAGATTGTATAGCTTATACCAAGTGATAATCCCAGAGTAAGTCTGTAGTAAGTGTATTGCCTAACTTTGGTTATTTTGTTTGAAATAACACAAACTTGGAGAAATAATGCCTGAAAGAACCAGATCCCTTGGATAAAGATGAAAAACGTCAGTGAATAAAATCAACATCAATGATACATATGTTTCATTTAAAAATGTTTTATTGTGAAATATAGCATCATTGAAAAAAGTGTATGAGGCCAGGTGCGGTGGCTTATGCCTGTAATCCCAACACTTTGGGAGGCCAGGAGTTCAAGACCAGCCTGGCTGGCATAGCAAAACCACGTCTCTACTAAAAATACAAAAATTAGCTGGGCGTGGTGGTGCATACCTGTAATCCCAGCTACTTGGGAGGCTGAGGCACTAGAATCACTTGAGCCTGGGAAGTGGAGATTGTACAAAACTGCACTGCAGGCTGAGTGACTGAGTGAGACTCTGTCTCAGAAAAAAGTATATTAAAATCTAATGTACAGTTTAAATAGGCATGCATCATTGCTTCATTAAACTAGTCCAGTTCAAGTGGTTTTATATTTATTAATGCAAAATTCACTGTCATTTGTTCTAACCATGATCAGGTAATTGAATTTCCAGACTAGAAGAGCCAAAAAGCATCCTTAACATATCTTACTAATATATGCAGCAATTTGCCTATGCATGGACTTTTAATTTCATTTAATTTTTTATTTTTATAGATTTAGGAGGTACAAGTCCAGTTGTGTTACACAAATATAATACATAGTGATGAAGTTTGGGCTTTTAAAATAGTAAACATTGTACCCATTGGATAGTGTTTCATCCCTTGCCCCCTCCCACCTTCCCCTTCTCTGGAGTCTCCAGTGTCTATTATTTCACTCTCTATGTCCACGTGGACCCGTTGTTTAGCTCCCACTTATGAGTAAGAACATTCAGGTTTTGATGTTCTGTTTCTGAGTCATTTCATATAGACCTTCAGCTCTACCCACATTGCTGCAAAAGACATGATTTTATTATTTTTTATGGTGACATAGTATTCCGTGGTATACATCTACACTACATTTTCTTTATCTAGTCATCTGTTGATGGACACTTAGGTTGATTCCATGACTTTGCTATGGTGAATAGTACTGTGATAAATATATGAATGCAGGTATTTTTTTGATATAATAGTTTCCTTTCCTTTGGGTAGATACCCAGTAGTGGGATTGCTAGATGGAATGGTGTTCTATTTTTAGTTCTTTGAGGAATCTTCATACTGTTTTCCATAGAGACTGTCTTAATTTAAGTTCCCACCAATGGTGTATAAGCATTCCTTTTTTTCCACATCCTCGCCAACATCTGCTGTTGGACTTTTCTTTGACAAAGTCATTTGTTGGATAATTTTTTTAAATTAGAAATTTAGGCTATAAAGTTTTGATACTCACCCTGAATATATTTGATGATTCTTAAAGCATTTTAAATTCTTACTTCTGTATATTTGTACATCATTTACTCCATTTAGCCTGGCTGAATTGTTCCCATCTCAAGTCCTATTTTCCCCATGGAGAAGACTGTCTAACATCTATTGCTGTTACTCTGTGCCAGGTGCTGGACTGATGTTTAACATGTACTCTCTCATTTAAGTCTCCCAATAACTTGAAAAGATGATGTAATAGTGTTAACTTCTGTTTCCCAGATGAGGAAACTAAGGTAGCATGCTCAGGCCCTCAGAGATAGTGAGGATTTGAATTCAAGTTCTAAGTCCCTTGCTTTCTCAAAGCCTTGGCTCTGACCCTCACCGTCGACCATATGCCTTGCCTCCCACTGTAATTTCCTAGTCTGAACTCCTGTAGCCTCCTGTTTGCATCACTTATTACCTACCCCCATGTCTCCCCAGTGCCTGTTCCAGTGACTTGCATATAGCAGGTGCTGAAGGAATGTTTGATGGTGAAACAGTTGTTTTCTTTTCTGCAAGGGGGTGGGAATTTCTATTTAACAATTTTGTAGTCCAAGAACCTGAGCTCAAAAGAAAACTTGCCTCTAGTATCCTTTTAAATACCAGGTTTATAGTAGTCTTGATATTATCTAATTTTCCACTTAGGGGAAAACTATACAAAAATTAATTTATGTTGTATATAGTGTTTAAATTTATTATTAAAATGATTCAAAATGTATAGCTGTTTTTGACTTATGGTTGTCTTTCATTTCATCTCAAGATGAGCACCTATTATTGGCATTGTTTTGTACAAGTTAGAGTGCAGGATATAAAAATGAATGAGGCAAAGTGCCTGCCCTTGGGGCACTTATAGTTTATTTGGTAAAACGAGAATATAGACAACTCATAATGCCAAAAAAAAAAAAAAAAGAAGAAAAGGTGGGGGGAGTTGGTGGTTGAATAGGGCTGTAAACTCTTAGCTGATTGGTAACTGTTCATGTATGTTTTGGTGAGTAATATATCATTTAGTAAAGATGTCAAGCTTCAAATCATTATCATAAGGTTAAATATATTACGCATGTCTTTACAGCAAGTTTATTTCTGATCGTGAAAGTAGAAGAAGTCTCACAAACAGCCATTTGGAAAAAAAGAAGTGTGATGAGTATGTAAGTATCATTATAATGTAGTATGCTTATTTTTTTAATCATATAAATTGGGACAAATCTTTTTAATTCAAGTAGCATAGTACCAAAAGCATAACTACCTGTATTCACCAGGATATTCCTCATACCTTATGTATTTTCTCTTGAAATCCATTCAAGGAAATAACTAGATAACTAACAATGGATTTTCTTGAATTTTACTTCCATATTGGTTCCTGAGAGTGCATTAAAGGCTTTGGCTTGATGAACTTTCTTGGGGATTATTTTGCTTAGTGTCAACGTTTGTTTCTTTGTTCAGATTCCAGGTACAACCTCCTTAGGCATGTCTGTTTTTAACCTAAGCAATGCCATTATGGGCAGTGGGATTTTGGGACTCGCCTTTGCCCTGGCAAACACTGGAATCCTACTTTTTCTGTGAGTATTGACGTGCCAGTACTTTCCATTTTAAAACTGAACTTTTTGTATGTTTCTGTTATTACATAGAAGAAATGTGAAATATTTATAAATAGTTTTTTTATTAACTTGGCTAAGTTACAAGTACATACTTTGACATTTATTGCTTGAGTGATTTTCCAAAATGTACCTAATGCTTACAACAAAGAGGAAGGAGAAAATCTTTTTATTAATCAAAAATACTGAAATAAGCATTTGTGAAAAGGATTAAAGCATTTGAAAATAACTTTTTTTGGTATTTTTGGAGTCTACCTGTGACTTTAAATCTCAGTTAAAATATTAAGAGGCGTTTAACCCCAGCCAGTCACCACTTTGGCATTTGGATTGCTGTGAAGCGTGTACTACATCAAAGGGCAATTACAAATTTGTTTGTAATAAATATTCAAGAAGCATAGAAATTTTCAGTGTTTTGAAGATGAGAAATTAGCATGTACTTTCCCACTGAGATTCAATGAAAAGAAAATGGGCAATTTTCTTTTTAAATAACTTTATCTCAAACTGTTGAATGGGACTTTCTGCAAATGTATGGAGGGCTTATTTTTAGTTGGAACAAGATTAAGAGAGATGATAGAATTTGTACTAAGAAAATTCTCGCCCAGCCTGATTCCCTCTCAAATGTCACACGAGTGTCAGTGGTGAGGTGAGGGAGAAAGCGCTTCTCTGAGGATCTTGCCTTTTGTTCCCTGACTTGAAACTCACGCTTTTCATTGGCCTGGCTAGATAGTCCTTGTTGCCATGTCCTTTTGACAGGAGCATCATTTCCTTACAAGCAGTGACCGAAATGGTTACTAATCCTACAAACTGTGGATATCCTTTCAAAAAAGACATCAAAAACTGAGATAAAAGAATATTACTGCCCATTCCATTACTCCAGGAACAGAAATGCCCATCCATGCTGCCCTATGTTAGGCATTAATTTTGTGTGTGTGTAAATTAACATGTCCTTTCTAAAATTAAAAGACTGTGTAAGATGGTGAATTCAATACATTGTCTTCCATATTGTCAGCCTAATTCAGTGAACCTAACTCTAGCCTCCTCTCTTGATCACTCTGAATGCATCTTTCTAAGTTGCCTTTCCGCTTGAGCTGAGTGCCAGGTTTTAGGGTAATATGGAAGAATTGGACAACATATTTCTATGGTGATTTTTTTGAGTATATGTGAAATTCTGACTCTCTGAGGATAGTAGACTGCTTGAGGAGCTACACTTCTGGTTTTCAGTGCATTTACATGAGACACCTGAGCGCTACTCCCAACTCCTCTTCTAAATGGCTATGTAGTTTTAAGCAACTTTCTTAGCCACTCTGAGCTTCAGTTCCTTCCTCTTCAAAACAAGGAAATTGTGCAAGAAAAATTTCAGAACCAGGCCAACCTCCAAAACGCTATGGTTCTGTGACTATTTTCAGTCATTCCAAAGCTGGGAATATGTTCAGTTCAGAATGTGTATTACATTGATTTCTTTTTTTAAAAGTTATTGCAATATGTCAAGTTATAAATTAACCTAGTGTAAAAAGTCAATTCTTTGATGGTTGTAACAACAGTAATTCTTGTATCTCTACAAGAGATACAAGTAGTATCTGGTAGTGCCAGGCATTATTCCAAGTGTTTTATGCAGAATCCTTACAATAACTCTATGAAGTAGCTGCTATCATTAATTTCCTGTTTCACAGATAAGGAAACTGAGGCATAAAGGGTAGCTTTAATTTTGGAATCTCTCTTGATCACCCTTCTGAGGATTTCCTCTACCTCTCTTCTTTGCTAGATCCATTGTTTCCTATATTCCATTTATTATTCTTTCTGGCTTTGCTTATGTGCTGTTATTGCTCAGAAAAGGTGACTGAAAATAAAATTTTTGAGACCTTTATTTCTGAAAAATATTTTTATTCTACTTTTACCTTTGATTGGTAGTTTGGTTGGATATAGAACTTTATACTAGCAATAATTTTCCTTCAGAATTTTGAAGGTATTGCTCTATTTCCTTCTAGCTTTTTTCTGTTGTGAAGCCCTATATGCTTCTGATTCCTGATCTTTTATATACAGCCAGGTTTTGTTAATTTTTTTTTTTTTTGGAAACTTGTCAAATCTCTTAGTTCCCAGTATCCTGCAGTTTCACAATGACGTGCCTTGATGTGGGCCTGTTTTCATCAATTGTGTCAGGCATTGGGTGCAATCTTTTCTTTTAGAAATCCATGGCCTTGGCCGGGCACAGTGGCTCATGCCTATAATCCCAGAACTTTGGGAGGCTGAGGCCGGTGGATCACCTGGCAGTTTGAGACCAGCCTGGCCAGCCTTGCCAACATGGTGAAACCCCGTCTCTACTGAAAATACAAAAAATTAGCTGGGTGTAGGGGCGGGCACCTGTAATCCCAGCTACTCAGGAGGCTGAGGCAGGAGAATCGATTGAACCCGGGAGGCGGAGGTTGCAGTGAGCTGAGATTGTGTCCAGCCTGGGGGACAGAGCAAGATTCCGTCTCAAAAAAAAAAAAAAAAGGAAATCCATGACCTTCAGTTTGGGAAATTTTTTTACATTATTGTGTTGATGAATTCCTATTACCCCCAGATTTTGGAACTTCTAGACTAGTCCTCTAAGTTTTTTAATCTTTCCTTTATTTTCATTTCTATAACGTTTCACTGTAATTTTTGGGATATGTCCTCAATTTTTCCCCTCTTTATTGAATTTTTTATTTCTGTTACTATATTTATAGGAGCTTAAAAACTCTAAGAATGTTTCTTTTTAATATTATTTTGGTTCTGTTTCATGATTTCAATATCTTCTCTGAGGATTCTAATGATAGTTTTTTTTCTGCATTATGAAAAATTTAAAACATGAAGTAGAGAGAATAGTAGAAAAAGATTTTTATGTTTCCTTCCTTCTATGGATGGTTGTTTTAGTCAGTCCCCCACCAAGACTGTCTTGAAGCAAATCTCAGCTATTTTATTATTTCATCCCTAAATATTTTAGTATATATCTCTAAAATATAAGGACTCTTTTAACTCAATATGTCATACCTAGAAACAAGTCAACAACAGTTCCCTAATATCATCAAATATACAATCAGTATTTAAATTGCTTTGATTATGTTATGTTTTTAAACATATGGGTTGTTCAAATCAGTACTCAGATAAGGTTCACACAGTGCAATTGGTTGATATGTATTTTAAGTCTTTTTTAATTTATATTTTCCCATTTCTTTCCTTTTATTCTGTGCCACTTATTTAAGAAACAGGGCCATTTGTGTAAAGTTTTCCACAATCTGGATTTTGCTGTTTGTATCCCTGAGGTACAAGCTGATTTTTGTTTGTTTTGGGGTCTTTCATCTTAGACTCTTTGCCCAGATGTCAGATAGTTCCTCTTTATCTGCTGTCTTCAAGAATGGGGGGAAAACAAGGCTGATTTGAGCCTGGCACACATGAGTGGGGCTTGTTCGCAATAGCTTCACTTAAGATGCTCTCGAGCCCTTTACTTGGGAACCACCAGGGTCATTTGTCTAAGACCCTCTTCTTTGGCTCTTCAGATCACCCAGAGAACAGCTCCCAATCCCCTGTTCTGGGGGCCTAGACCTCACCGCCATCTTTCTGGGAACCAAGTAGGGGGAAAGGGCTGGAATGATTATCCCAGCAGGCATGTGTTCACTCAGTTCCCAATTTTCATTAGAGTATGCCTCTTGCCCACAAATTGTGCCTAGTCTCTCACCTAGAAACATATATTGTATACTTTCCAGAGAACATATATTCAGATTGTTGCCAGGATGGGGGAGGACCAACCAGTCAGCTTTATGGAGTAGGACCTGGTCTGGGGAATCTAGCTATTTCTTGAAAAAAGTTCAACAGATCCTCACTATTTTAGCTCACCCCTTCCATTATCCCCAACTTTCAGTCATGCCAGCAGTGCCTTTTAGAGATTCTGTGAGGTAAACTGAGTTGGTCTTGGCTTTTTCCACTGCCGATTTATGGTTCAGGTCTGTCTGCTTTCCAGCTTTCAAAATTTCATTATTGTCTACTATTATATTTTATCCTAGCAGCTTTACGCCTTAAAAAATCTTTTTACTGGGATATCAAGGGAGAGGGAGTAAGTCCTTGTATTCAATCTACTATTCCTAGAATTCAATTGATTTTTAACTATACTGGCTGAGGGATAATTGACCTCCTATCTCATGACACTTTAGTGTCTGATTAAAGCGGGGAATTGGAAAAATTTACTTTTGTAGTTGAAGGAAGATTTTTCCTGGATGAAACTATTATAGATCATTTAGTTATTTGTAAGATTCATGGATAACAAGCGCAACACACCAAGTCTTCAGCTAAATGTCATGAAGGTAGTTGTACAAAGGCTCAAACTTTAAGTTTCTCACTAAACTTAGGACTCTCCTACCTCAGGACAAGGATTCACTCTGTGACTCTTGTAAAACCAGCTGCTCCTACAACTGCTCAAAGCCAAGAAGCAGTTGGCAGGATCAAGATATTTCATCTGGTACAGGGCTCCATTCCAGACTCACATTGGCCAACACAGGAAAGGAGTCCAAGACTGTCCAGGCTTCTTTGGACCAGCAGCTGGGAAGGCTCCTTAGTGTCTCCCTGAGGCTGGGTGTGGAGCCTTCTCTGCAGTCATCTGGAAACTTGTTGGTGCGATTTCTTTTTCTTGGATGAGTTTGCAGCTCATTTTTTTTAAACCTATCCATAATGGCTGTCATCCCTGTTTAACACACTCTAATTCAGTTAGATTCAATGAGTCCTGTCCTGTTGTAAGAATGGTGCTGGATTTTGCATTTTTCTGAATTCTGAGGATGCTGGTGGGCACTCTCGATTTATCATAGTTCTGCAGGTATATATCCTCTATGGGTAACAAAGTGGGGCTGGACCCTGAGGCTGCAAGTCAGGGATGTACTGAGGCACAAGTACCTCAGGGTAAAGAGTACTTGTTGAGCTGTTTTCCTAGGAGTGAGGACCCAAATAAAAGGCAATAGATGCTAAAGGAATTTCCTGCCACCATAACTTCCTCTTTATCTGAGTCTTACCCATAACTCCATCATAGCAGAAGTAGGAATTAGAAATCAATATTGACATGGAAGAATGGTGGGTTTTGTTTTGTTACATTTTGTTACATTTTCTGAAGATTTCTATTAAAGGCATACATTTTACAGGAAATTAATCTCTAGAACACATCTCATAGTACTAGGTAAGTATAATGTTTATTACACTACACAGAATCTGATAAAGCAATAAATGCTTTTTATTTTTCCATAACTTCTTAACATGTATTATTATTTTTATTTTAATAATGTAGTCCTTAAGTTGAAAACCATGAAAAACAAAAGTAGAATTCATGACACTTCTGAGATATCAGTTTATTATTAACACTGAGTTTGTGAACAATCTCTTCGAAATGTTAATTGTGAAACAAAAGTACAATGTGTGTAAAACAATAGTTTAAATTTTATTTGGTTGATTATAATACCAGACCTTTTGGATTCTTGTTTTCCATTTTCTATCTCATTTGTGTTGTGGTTGTGGGAGTGAAAAAGATAATTTATCTAAAAACAGACTTTGAAAAGTGGCATGCAAGGAGACTTTTATTAGTACCAACGCATAGAGCTACTAGGAAGAATAAATGAGTGGTGTGTGTGTGTGTGTGTGTGTGAATGTGAGAGAGAAAGAGAGATGGAGAGAGTGATAGTAGTGAGTGGTGCATAGTACACACTGTAGGTATTTGTTAAAATACTACAGTTAGTATTAGGTAGTCACTAAGTAATGGCTAACATTTACTGAACAGTATCTATATATGCTACACTATCTTAATCCCCACCAACAACATTATGAGGTAGGTATTAGCCCCATTTTACAGATAAAGTAACTGAGGCTCAATAACTTACCTGTGATCACACATTAGAAAGTAGGGGAGCCAGCGTCCCATCCAGGCTTGCTTGACTCTAGAGCCAGCGTGATCTAAAACACCATACCGCCTTTGGTGATGCCTTCTTCAGACACCAAAGTTGCATTATTACTCTACAACTTGAGAAAAACTTTATTTTTGTCAACGGATGCTTGCAAGTTAGTACTTACCTTTTACTTTCCAATATAATGTACCTTTAAAATCACCTTATAAAATCAGCCAGTGTTCCTGAATTATCTTGCTAGTGTTCCACCAATAACCATCCCCTTTACTGTCATGAAAACAGCTTGGCAATATCAAGTGTACCAAACTGTAGACCGAGGATGTCAGGTTCCTGTTCACAACAAGTAAAATGTATGCTTAAAGTATATTGTGAAACCAATAAACCTCTCAGTGGCTTCATATTTGTCATGTGGGTTCCTGCATGTGCAATTTAAGATTTCCCATTGCTTTCGGAGCTGTTGAACTCCTGAAAGAAGTAACTAAACATTTTGTTGTTAAGAATTAAACACCAAGTGATAGCAAAATCAAATAATACCAAGTTTAACCCTAGGAAACTTGTTAAATAACCATGGTACTTTCATAAAATAGAGTATTAGACTACTACTTAAAAGAGTAAAATAGACTTATATGGGCAGGTGAGGAAAAATCTCCTAGGTTGTAACGGGGAACATAGTGTGTAGCACTATGTTACTGTGTAGCATAGTATTATTAATACTGTGTAGCATAGTACTATTACATGAATACAAACTGAATATTGGGTGGAAGTGAGCATGGAAGGAGGGTGTGTCTATATGTATACATTATATTGCCCAGAATATTTGGGGAGGGTACACAAGAGAACTGTTGGCAGTGGTTACTTCTGGAGAGTGAGAAAGGGTCTAGAGGTGGAGTGGAGATGGAATGTTTAGACTCTTTGAATTTATTTTTAACCTGCTTTTAGAGGAAAAAAAGCTAGTTGAAAAAATTGGTTTTTTGAAGAACTTAACACCAGTGCAGTAAGACTTTTTCTTTTTCCTCTTACCTGCTAAAAACTTGAGAGAGAAAATATATTTTTGGTGTAGATAGTTAGACCATGAAGCTAGAGTGAGGACTCTGTCAATGCTGTGCCACTTGTTCCAGACTGTATTTTCAACCTCTTTTCCCTTCAGATGACCTCAGCTTCTGCCACACTAACCTTCCCTTTTCTGTAGAGGCTGCCTGCCTTAAAACTGTTACCTTGGTCTTTCCAGAGCCCACCCGTACCCTGTCTCATCTCTGTCTTCTGAATCCTCATGGTCCTGGAAGGCCTAGATCAGATGTTATCTCCTCCAAAACTGCTTGTCTGATCCTCCCAGGTGGAAGGGAGGTCTCTCTTCCTTTCTTTTTCAGTGTCATTTGTATCTTTCTAATAGTAAGTATCACTTCCATTATTTAAGCATACATTTTACCTTCCCTATTGAATGCTGAGCCCTACAAGGGCAGGATTAATGCCAAATTCTTCCTTGTTGAAATCATCCTCCTCCCGCTAACACGATCTAGAACAGCATTTGCACGTAGCTGCTCCTCAGCAAAGTTTTACTGAAATGAGTGAATGGATATGTAAGAATTAGATTTTGCAAAACCAGAATCAAGGCTTTAGGGCAAAACAGTGGCTTTCATTATTGTTGCAAATTTATCAGAGAGGAAAAAGATCAACTGAAAGGTTTAGTTCACCCTCAGACTTTTAGTAGGCTGTGGAGATGTGATAATAATCACAGAGTCAGCATGGGACTGGCTGCTCATTGTCTACTTTCCTAGGAATGCCTCCTTCATTTGAAAATTCAAAATAGTTCTGAGACTGCTAAGAAATACTAGATGAGGTTGGTATTGCAAAAGGGCATTTGTTGTTAAATTGCTGTTTGGGAAAAGGACAGTAATTGTCATTGTCAGTTACAGCAATTATCTTCACTTTGGTGGATTGTTTACTTAATTGTAGGTGAATTCTCTGGCCCTCTCTCCCTCCCTGTCTCTCTGTCTGTCTCTCAATATTCGCCTTTGTGGGCCATTTGTAATTATCCTACCAGCAAAACTATGCACCATTGTATTGTCTATGATCCATGTTTACAAACAAATCAGTTAGTACCCCTTCCAGTAAGGATAAGTCGAAAAATATAAGGGTCTCTGTAAACTGAGATCAGACTACCAGGTCCCTTCTCTCTTTAAATTTAGTGTTTTACAATTGAGCCTACATAAGGAGTAAATAGAAATAGAAGTAAAAGTATAGACCCATCAGCACATTGCCCTAAGTCCTTGCTCGTATGTTATGGGAATTTGATCATTACTATCCCATCACAAAAAATAGTCTTCTCATTCTATCGGGAGAATTATATTCTTAACCAATTGCACCAGCATCACTTTCTGATGTCTCTAAATATTTTTCAGCAAATTCTACTAAGTTGCAGTGAGATTGCAGCATACCTTTATACAAACTTGGCCTGCTCTTAAGCTATCGTTGCTTTATTACTTTACATATATGCCAAAAAGGTTGAATGACACCTACCAAGATAATAATTTTGCTCTCAGTGGCAACGAAGATGGTCTGTGTGCTATTTATCAAGTTATTCCTTATAAATGGTAAGTCATCTCCTCTGTGCATTCCTAAGTGAGCAGTTCTTTGCCTCCTTAGGAAATACCAAACCGGACCTTGTGATCTAAAGACAGAGCAGTTAAGAGGAAGTCAATAAGGAAACCCTACTCTTCCGGATGATCCTAGGAGGTCCATCGGACTAGTCACATTCATCTTTCCTCTTGCCAATCAGTTTCTTGTTTTTAGAATTCTTTGAGTTATAGTCACAGTTCCTTAGAAATGATTTGAAGAGAAAATTGTCCTTTGGCTGGCAGCAAAAATCATTGACATCAGAGTCTGTTGTTTGGGAGTAATAACCCGGGAGAGGGAGAAATGGCACATTCAGGCTTGCCAACATTTGAAATACATGGAAAAGGGACAGTGGCAGTGCCATTGAACTCTATTGAAATCCACTGGATTAAGAAGCTTTTCAGAAATAGGGAAATGGGAAAGTGGTTAGCGTTACGTTAACAATGAGTGCCTATTTTGTAAACAGAAATAGTTGGCATGCGTAGGAGATGAGTCCCACTCATTGTTTTTAGAAGTTGAGCAGCTATTGCTAGTTTATGAGTCATCTGTGATGCATCTGATAAGGGGGTTCTAAGAATTCAATTCTCTTAGCCCCAGAAAGGTAGGGGTGTGTGTGCGTGTGTGTGTGCACGCGCATGCGCTAGAGTGTATACCCTGAGTTCACTCAGTCCTATTTATGCTGAGTTGCATCAGGTGCCTTGGTCCTACCCAAGGACAACAGTGTGATCTCTGTTTTGGTACAGTGTATTTTTCTTAGCCTGCAACAGACAACTTAACTATACTGGCTATGGTTTTACAGCATTATTTACCTCCATGATTGGTAGAATGCCTTCTCTGCTCACTCATCTGGTTTACAGTAGGCCAGGTGCGTGTTAGCACAGTAGAGCAGGTTAAGTATGGTGCAGAGAGTTGGATTTTCAAGGTTAGCTTGAACTTTTATTACTCACAGAGTGGTAGTTGGTTTAATTGGAAAACTGCTCCTTTGTGGGCCAGTTAGTTTTGCTTTGTTCTCTGGCCACAGACTTTACCTTATGTCAGGCACATGATTTCAAAGATCTGCATCTATATCAGGGGTCAGCAAGGGACAGCCTGCAGACCAAAGCCACCCGCAGCCTCCTTTTGTGTGGCTGGCTAGGTAAGATTGACTTTTAATTTTATAAAGGACTTTAAAAAAGAAAAGATAGTTATAAAGTGTACATTGTTCCATGAGATCTTTATAACAACCCTGTTAATCACTCCCATTTTATAGATAAAGAAACTGAAACCGCCTTTGCAAAATTATAACCAAGGAAATTATGACAGTGAAAGAAATCAGACCTAACCAACTCTATCTTGCTTCTAACCCTTAAGCTGTCCTTGTTCATTCCTGGGCATAGGCCTAACTAACTTTGGGAAGGAATTCAGTTCATGGTTTGACTGAAACAAAATTGGTAACAGCCCTTTTCCAAAAAGACCCCCTTCTTGCCTGGGGTCCAGTCTGCCTTTGCAGGACTAACAAATTAACTACACGATTAGAAATTACAGTTTAGGGGTCATGCAGCCTCTGGCTCCAAGAGTCTGAACCTCCCCAAATTGCTCCTCGGGGTAACATCATTATTGTAAAACCTAAGATCAGTGCTTGAGATATTTTGCAGAGCTGTACTCCATGTATCAGCTGACACCACCCAGACTGGTAATCTCACCCAACCAGTTCTGCCATTGCACCCAGGAACAGAAGACAGCAAGAAAATCTTACTTCACCCCCCTATGATTTCGTATCCAACCTAACCAATCATCACTCCCCACTTCCCAAGCCCCTAGCTGCCAAATTATCTTTAAGAACTCTGATCCCCGAATGCTCTGGGAGACTGATTTGAGTAATAATAAAACTCCGGTCTCCCACACAGCTGACTCTGCGTGACTTACTCTTTCTCCATTGCAATTCCCCTGCCTCAATAAAGTGGTTCTGTCTAGGCAGCGGGCAAGGTGAACCCATTGGGCGACTACAAAACTAAAATTAACGGAGGCTACGTAACTTGCCCAAGATGACTGACATCTGTGGGGAGGAGAGCAACAAGTCCATTGGGTGCTCCTCTTAAACCTCCTATTTCTCCTTAAATGTGCCTTGTTACCACAAAAACAGAATGGGAAAATATGAATGAAGCCCCCAATCCACCTTTCTACCAGAACAAAAGTCCCAAATACCCACCGAGAACAGCATATTCCTTTATTTCAACAGTCACATGGGATTTTTCTGTCACTCAAGAGTTAACATCTTTAGAATATGATAAAGAGTAGGGATCTAGGTTTGAGGAGAAGGGAAACAACTTGTCCTTGTGGAGTGGGAAAAGAGGAACAAGGACACATCAAGAGTGTCAAGAGTTATAAATGGAGTGCCCACAAAACCCACAGCCCTCTACCCACTATAGGTTAAAAACAGGAAGTGGTAGTGGTACATGGCTCTCTTTCTCACTGGTACAACATCCTCATTTAAGCTCAGACCTCTCTTTAACTTTTTTACAAAGAACCAACTAAACTAAAATTCTATTTTTACCAGGATACTTCTTTTAGATTCCTCTTTCTTTTTAGGATTATATTAGATACTATTTGAATTGGCCATCAGCAATGCATATTTCTTTTTCTAGACAAAACAAAATACCTAACTGACAGTGAGGCTAGTTTAAGAAAAGCTTTGCACCACAGAGCTTAGATTTACCTACAAGGAAAGAAATGGAAAGAACTGTACAAATAATTGCTCTCCACCTGTTTCCTGCCTGGCCTTTTAAAACCACCCGTTTAATTCCCTAATCTAATTTGTAAGCATTATACATGATCACATGCTACAAGGTCACCGTGTGCTGGTCTTCTGACCCTCAGAATTTTGAAATTTGATCAGAATTTAGTGACTAAGAAGTCCACTTTAGGACTGAATAATTATGTTTCTACTCCTTTCTGTAAGTATTTTGTGAGCTCCTTAATCAAACAGGGATTGTATTAATGAGCTTAAGACTTAAACAAATGCAACTCTCCCCTAAAAAGGGGTTAAAATAATAATACTGTCACTTGAAAAGTTCTTTATATTTTTATTGTAAAACTAAGATAACCATTAAACCATTTTGAAAATGCATAAAATAAATGAAATAAAGTATAAAGAAAACACGCAAAGTCTCTCTGTTCAGAGTGTTCAGGCTCACCTTAGACAAGCTCCATTAACATTTCAATGTATTTCATTCTAAGATTTTTGTTTGCCGCTTAGGTCTTATTTTTTACAGTGTTATTCCTCTCTGGATGTTTGACTTTGATAGACAATGCAACGTGATGGGTAGGGACTTTGGAGTCATACTACCAGGGTTTGAGTGCTCTGACACTAGCTGTGTGACCTTAGACAAAATACTTAACCTCCTTGTTACCTTATTTACCTTATCTGTAAAATAAGGATAGTAATAGTACTACTCATAAGTGAAGTATTTTAAAAAGTGCTTAGAAAGGGCCTGATATATAATGAATACCCCAACATTTGGTACTATTAATGATCAGTAAAGTGTTTTATTAATTATATTGAATCCCTTAAGGTAAATTAAAGAGCTTGACAAAACCCATTTTCATATAAAAGATCATTTTGAATTTTTCAAAATATTTAACATTTTCATATGAATTTAGGGACTCAGAACACCATGTCCCTGTCTCTTCGCTTTTGGGCCTGCCTCTTTCCATCTGAGCTCTCATTAAACAAAGGATTTTTTTTTTTTTTGAAACAGCATCTCACTCTGTCACCCAGGCTGCAGTGCAGTGACATGATCTCAGCTCACTGCAACCTCCGCCTCCCGGGTTCAAGCAATTCTCCTGCCTCAGCCTCCCAAGTAGCTGGGACCACAGGCATACGCTGCTATGCCCAGCTCATTTTTTGTATTTTAGTAGATAACGTAGATACGGGGTTTCACCATGTTATCCAGGCTGGTCGCGAACTCCTGAGCTCAGGCAATCTGCCCACCTCTGCCTCCCAAAGTGCTGGGATTACAGGTGTGAGCCACCACGCCTGGCCAGGATTCTTCTTCTGTGTCTCTTTCCTCACCACTTAAGTCTTCCATTGGCATTGCTTCCCTAGGCCAGAAACCACTATTCCTGTCCTCGAGCCTCACTGAGAGCCTCTGGTCCCTCACTTAAACCTTCTACTCATGCCCTACTTCCTGTTTCCACTGGCTGGCTGTCACACTTGCCTGGAAAACCCCTGAAGCTGAGCTTTCCAACCACACAGACACGGCAACACTAAATTCTTGGTCTGCATTCTCAATTGGGTCCTCCCCACAGTCCAGCCCCTCCATCATTTTCAGCTAGTGTTCTAGTCTCTTCAACAGTGTTTTCACATCTTTATACAGGTATTTCCCCTAGAATAATTGGGGGTGGGGATGGAGAAGCAGGGAGAGTTGGTGGAGATGAAAGATGAATGGGAAAGTGCAAGGTGAAGATGCAGGAGGGTTGAGACCCTTGAGAAAGGTAAACTAGAAGTAAGAGGTAGAAGAGGGTGAGGGAGAGGCCAGCAATAGCAGAAAGGAGTGGAGAAAGATAGGCTAGCCCGAACCGATGCATTTCCTATGGTTTGTCTAAGTTCCTTGTCCTGGATTTTAAATTTTTCTTGTAAATACTCTGCCTCAACAAGCAGTATGTCTGTAAGTTTTGGAGTGAGGGCTGTGGGTTATTAGGAGACAGTGATAGATCAAAGGAGGACTAGTAATAAAGACCACTTTTACCCCAGCTCAAGGAGTTTTTATATGTACTAGCCTGCTTGTTTAATTGAGGATAGTAAAAGTTTTATACTTCTAACTGGATCTAGAAGAGGAAGAATTACATAGTTTAGTAAGCCTCAGATCCCTTTTGGAAGGAGTGAAATATGGGGGAGGGGAGGTTGAAAATAGTATTTAAATATATGTCCTGCTGAAGTAAATAATGCTTGAGGTGGGCAGATCACCTGAGGTCAGGAGTTTGAGATCAGCCTGGCCAATATGGTGAAACCCGTCTCTACTAAAAAATACAAAAATTAGCTGGGTGCGGTGGCATGCACCTGTAATCCCAGCTACTCAGGAGAGGCAGGAGAATCACTTGAACCTGGGAGGCAGAGGTTGCAGTGAGCCAAGATTGCACCACTGCACTCCAGCCTGGGTGACAGAGCAAGACTCTGTCTCAAGAAAAAAAAAAAGTAATGCTTGAGGAAGTCAACCAAAGGAAGTAGATGAGACCTTACTTTTCACACTGGAAGCTAGTCAGCATCCCACAGCAATGAGAATGATTCAGCTGTAAGTGCTTTTCTTCACTGTCACCTTACTTGGGTAGCCGTGGGGTCTGTGTTTACAGGTAAATGAGCTGCAGTGTTGGCACAGCACCTCACCACAGACAGTGTGGCGGGTGATGCACAGCACAGTGTAGTGAGAAACAGAAAGAACTGGAATGTATACACCACAGGGCCAGAGCTTAGGGCTTTCAGTCTCGCTGCTTCCAGGGAGGTCAGTGGACCAGTAGCAGCAGCAGCATCTGGCAACTTGTTAGAAATGCTGAATCTCAGGTCCCGACCCATCCATTTTAACAAGATCCTAATTTGCACACACGTTAAAGTTTGAGAATAGCTGCTTTCAACTTTGCAAGGGAGAGTCATGCTAGGGAGGGCTGGTAATGGTTCTCTCTTTTTTTGGGAGGAATGGGTCCTGGAGGAGTTGAAAGCACTCAGCTACAAGGCAGCCCCAAACACCCCCATCTGAGCTATTTTTGGATCTGATGCAGTGACGGCTGCTTTACCTCCACCCCTACCAAAGGTTCTGATGCTGTGTTGGGAGGATGTCATATGATTTGTTGCTGTGTAGCTAGGCTTTTAAAATATAGTCTTATCTCCCTTAAAGTGTCCTGAGGTTGGTTTTTGTTTGTTGGTTGTTTTTTTTGTTTGTTTGTTTTGGGGTATACTTTATATACAATAAAATTCTCCAATTTAAAGGGTGAGGTTTGTTAAATTTACCCAAATACAGTTGTGAAATCACCACCACAATCATGGTATAGAACATTTCAATCACATTAAATGTTTTGGTTTTATTTGTTGTCACAGCTTTCCACTTTATTAGCATATGGTACTTTTAAATATGAAAATAATAACAACATTATTCATATAATCTTTGGGTAAATTATGGAAGACCAAATAATTACAATTCTGTTAATATGATTCAAAACATTGACAAATAACATTTTTTAAATAGATGTTTAGATGTTCGTTGTTTAAAAGATGAGTCAAAATTTTCTTGCAGCAAAAAGAGTAAATATATCTAGGACCACTGTGAGAAATCTTTTTCTTTTTTTCTTTTTTTGCTCATGCCACTTTGTCTAAGATACTATCAGAAATCTTTTTAAAAATCATGGAAAGCAAGAGTATCCCCAGAGGATTAGAAATAGGCTAATTTAATCCCAACTTTCAAAAATGGCAAAAAGTAGATGCCAAGAAATAGTGTAGAGAAAATTATTAAACAGCTTGTTTATGTGCAATGACTGCAGAAAAGATTGCTCTGTAGAAAACAACAAAGTTTTTCTAAATAGTCACTAATATCATCTTTTGAGATACGGTGAGCTAAGTAGATCACGGGACTATCTTCATAGAGGGAGTTTTGACTTTAGTTAAGATATTTGGCATAGTCTCACATAACTTGCCAATGAGGTTCTAATATTTCTAAATTCACTGATTCTCAGCGAAGACTCTGTTATGTGTGTGTTTGATGTTGAATGTAAATAGGTAAATAGTTGAATTAAACTGTCATGGTCTGTCTTACAGTCTAGTGATGGAGACACATAATAAAGCAATAAAATAAAAAGATTACTCTGGCTGCTGGGTGGAAGACGGATGTGAGGAGACAAGTAAAGATGATCACAGTTATCCAGAAATTAAAGATGATGGCTCACACTAGAGTGGAGATGGGAACAAAATGCCTATGGATTTGGGATAAATTTTGGAGATAGAAATGATAGGGCACTTGCCAATGAACTAGATATAAAGGATGAGGGAATGGGTGAGAGATAAGGTCGACTTCCAGGCTTCAAGCAATTGGCTGGACAATGGGCCATTTCCAGATGGTCTTGCTCTATTCAAAGTTGATGCCAGTGACTTGGATGAAGGTACACTTAAGATATGAAGTTAGATGCAGTGGTTGATATATAAGTAAAAAGGATCAACAATTTAAGAAGAGATCATGAGACTTGAAAGATAAAATGTAATGTAAACAAATATAGGACTGGCACTTAGCTTCAAAAACAGACAAAAAAAGTACACAAGATAGAATCAGGAAGACAGCCTAGTAGCATTCACACCAGAAGCTCAAAAAGAATGAAAAGTGTGTGGTTGCCGTAAAAATGAATTCCAAAATAGATTACCTTGAAAGAAGAAAGATGTCTGACTCAGAGAAATTAAAAATCCTGTCATGTTTTGCGCTGTTTGGACCAAATCTGATGTTATAGCATTGTGTTCATCTCAGCACACAGCCTTTAAAAAGGATGGTTGAGGAACTGGACCATGACTGAGATGTAAACAGCCCAAACACTTCATCACAAGATGAACAGTTCAAAGAATTAAAGATGTTTGAGTTAAAGAGCACAATCTTAAAATGAGCACCCTCAGGACTGTTAGGTACGAGAGGTGTTAGATTTCAAGTAGATACAAATAGGTCCAGAAGGTAAAATGAGGACCCAAGGATAGAAGTAGCGACAGTGATTTCAGCTGAGCCTCAGTTCCAAGCACAGAACTTTTCAGAAACAGAATGGGTTGCATAATATGTCCCCTTTTAAAAGACACTTTGCAGACCTGGATGCCTGTGTGTTGGCATGGAGCATAGAGGTTTCCTGTCCTGGGTAAACATGCTGTGCTGGACTAGGTTCTCTCTGAAAGTCTCTCCCTGCTTCAGGAGTCTAGAATTCTAAGTTTCTTCTCAGGAGACTCCAAAATTTACTAGAATGTCCTGAACCACATCTTTCATAATGTTGCTGACTCAAAGACTCTTGAAGGCTCCTGACCACATTATTCACAATTCTAACTCTCTTGCCACCCCTTCCCCATGACCCATGTACAATTACATGCTCTAGATCTCCTCCTCAAAGATGAACATAAGTCTGAAATATCAACACCTTGGCAGCCCTATTATCAATTGCTGATCTGTAGTCCCCATGTAAGTACGCCTTTTTTAGCAACCAGTTTTTGTCCCAGCCATATCAATACTTGTGGTCGGTGGTTAACAATGTTGAAGCTTAAATTATATCCAGATGAAATTTTAAAAAGGAATCACTTGTGTTCCTCTGTGTTAACACAGGAATCCCAGCATGTGTTTCTCTTCCAGGAAACCATAATTATATGTACAAATATCTACCCGGATAATTAGGGGCATAATCATGCTCTAAATAAAAGTGTTCAAACAAGTCAATACCTTCTCTCCAGTTATTCCTCTTTCTTCTTTCTCTTAGATGTCATGGTTTCTGTGTCTCAAGACATTTATGATTTGATTTTTCTAACCCTTTCTAGGTTCTATTAGAGTCAATTAGACAACATATTCCTTCTTTCTAAGAATCTGAACAAGGAGGTATACTTTTCTAAATTTTAATCCTATTAATGCCAGATTCTTGTATAGGCTAAAGTATTCTTAGAATTTTACTTTTACAGTTTGCCTCTTAGTGATCTGATAGAAAAGGGGGTTTTGCTTTATATTAATTTTCAGTCTTGGAAGAGAAGATCTGCATTTGGGAAAGGACTAAGAAGAGAGCCTTTGCAGATCAGACAGTTAAAGGCAAAAACTATCAGACTCTAAGTACTCTGGGGTGCAATGTTACGTCTCTTAAACATGGGAGGGGGTTGTTTTCACCACTGTGGGAGCACCTCATTCTGTTGTGTTTAAGTGGGGGGAAGAAGATAAGTGAACACTACTAAAATCTTCCCTAATCAACACTTTTCTCCTGCTTGAAAAGGGGGGATAGCAGTTTATGATGCTCAAAGGGCCAGATGCCACTGAGCATCATCTGCAAAGAGATTCAACACATAGATTGTGTTAAGACACAACCATGTGCAAGAACCACGTGGTTGCAGAGGCTACTGACTGAGGGAACACAGCAAATGTTTCCTTAGAATGTTTCTTTTGCTAATAAATACCGAGTTCTCCAGGGTTAGGGCCCTTTGTAAATAATTGTGTAGATATTCATAATTATCCCCTCCTGCTAGGCACATAGATAGTTCCTACAAGGTCATACTCTTTATACATTAGCCTTGGGCCCATGGGAAAATCCCTTTGGTCCTAGCAGAGTAGACCCAACAGGGCACATAGTCATTCCAGAATAGCATCTGGCTCATCCTAAGATGTCACTCATTTTACTCTACTAGGAAGCCTGTGCTCTTCTGTGCCACACGGAAATCCTCTAGGGCCTGTCACATGTTCGTGTAGACGTAGCTACTTAGCATTGTGTCCCTCAAAACAAGTGAACTCTGCAAGAAACCGAAAGCTTGCTTCTTTGACATAAATATTGCTTATCTTACTTGACGGGAAAAAAAATCATGCCACAATTAGGTCCCATATCTTATTCTGTGGCAGAGCATATCAAATCCTGTTCCATTACGTATCTCAGAACTACTGGGTTGGCTAATAAATGCTTGCTGTCCATTTCTCACATCCCTCAACCTGAAGAGATAAGAGACCTACCCTCTTAATCAGTGTATTAGTCCATTTTCATGCTCCTGATAAAGACATTCCTGAGACTGGGTAATTTATAAAGAAAAAGAGGTTTAACAGACTCACAGTTCCACGTGGCTGGGGAGGCCTCACAATTATGGCGGAAGGCTAACAACACATCTTACTTGCCCGCAGACAAGAGAGAATTGAGAGACAAGTGAAAGGGGTTTCCCCTTATTAAAAAACCATCAGATCTTATGAGACTTATTCACTACCACAAGAACAGTATGAGAGAACTGCCCCCATGATTCAATTATCTCCCACCGGGTCCCTCCCAAAACACGTGGAAATTATGGGAGTTACAATTCAAGGTGAGATTTGGGTGGGGACACAGCCAAACCATATCAATCAGCCCCCTCACTCAAGGATTTTAGGGAAATAAGTATAGATCTGAATGTACTTCCTTACCAATCATATCTTAACCTAAATTCCTGTTTATTGGCAGATCAGTTGGGCCTTTACCCAAAGTGTTAGGTCTTCTGTTCTTTCTCCTAGTGTTTGTTTTGCCTCTGCTGAGCTCTGCCCTCTTTTGTTTGCTGGCCAGTTTCTGGCAGTTCATCTGTTCTGCTGTTGACCATTCGGTACTCCTGGTTTATCTTCTCATGGTTGCCCCGTATGCAGGAGAAACAAAACACTGTAGGATCATAGACAGCTGAGGAGCAGTCATTCTGCCTGGGGCCAGGGAAGGCAACTGAGGAGCTGGCATCTGAGCTGGGGCCTAGAGCAGCCTTCAACAGGTGTGCTGGGAGGGGGAAGGGCCAGAAGGAAGCAGCCCACGCAGAGCGAACGGCATGATGTGCCAAGTGCCTCTCAACAGCACTTGGTGGAAAAATAATTGCCTTTAATGACTCAAACGTAGAGTCAATTGCAGTAATGTATTGTTCTAGGGATATATTTTCCCACATCAGGAAGTGAGCGGTTTCATCTGGGGACTGGATTTTTTTTCTTCTTTTTTAATAAATAAACTTTATTTTCAATTATCATGTCTGTTTTAACCAAATGTTTCAGAAATCATCTATATAATCTCCCACATCATTTTAACTGCACTTTTTCTTGAGAAGGGTGTGATAATGACCCAGATGTACTAAAACAAAAACATGAGTTCATCATTCAAAAAAGTCTTTTCATTATACTTGATTGTCAAATTTTCCCACTGGTTAGCAAGTGGTGCTTATTCATCTAAGAGGAACCAGGTGCAAAAAAAGTGAATTACATTAGTAGCCCAATATATAGATTTTAAAATAGCCATGAAGTAATAGATGAAAAGAACCCTAGACATCATTTGGCTTGTATCTTTATATTATGGGCAAGGAATCCAGAGATGGAAATGTTAAGCAAGTTGCCCAAAGTCAGGTGGTCATTCTCCTAAGGTCACTGCCAGCCTTCCCTCCGCCCCTCCCACCCCATTCTCACACTTTCTCACCCGGATGTAACAGAGAGTGCAACATAGACTACAAAAGCCTTCTTTCATAATGTTGTTTTAAAGTCATCTCAACCGAAATGCTCCCAGAGAGCTATTTGGGCTTCGAATTACATAAAGGATTTGAACTGTTACTCAGATTCTAATGAGCACTTCTTTATTTGGTAGGACATTTTTGTTGAGGATTTTAAAGCAGGGATGACTAATAGGTTCCAAAATTTGGATACTATTAACAAATAGTGTTAACCATACAAATAAACCTTTGCCCTTCTAAACTGTAATGCCAGAATATATTCTTTTCTAGATATTACAATAAGATTTATTTTCTTTGCTTTAGGGTACTTTTGACTTCAGTGACATTGCTGTCTATATATTCAATAAACCTCCTATTGATCTGTTCAAAAGAAACAGGTAAGCTGAGGACATGTTTGATTTTCTTAAAACCAGGGTGAATTATTTTTATGGTGGCATTGTGGAACAATGATGTTCTCTCTGTACAGCAATTTGATTATTAAAAAGAAAGACTATTTTGACCTAGAGTGATTGGAAGACCTATAGTAGTATTTATCTAGAGAAACAGTTGCAGCAAAATATAAATTAAATTGTCATGGACAATGAGAAAATAATGTTGTCACTTAAAGTGAACCCTCAATTATACCTGTTTTTCTGGTTTAAAATGACTTCATTTTAAAAGCTTGTTTTTCCTTAGGTCTTTATAAATCCAGAACAAAGATCCCATGTTTTTATATTATAACTTCCAAGGTTTTAAAAGTAAACAGACCTTTCATTCTCTTGTGCGTATTCCAAGGAGAAAGTGTTACTCCTGAGGCAATGTGGGAGTGAGCAAGCTATGAAGAGACTTCAAGTACTCTGGGCAGTGTAATACCTGAAGTGTTTATTTTCTATTTCTGGGACACTGGATTATGTTTGTAATTCTTTGACTTTTACATTAACTAAAACCACGTTGGCCAACTATTACTGTATATACATGACTCCATTTAACTGGAACATTTTATAATAAATTGAGGAGCTAACCATTGTCTAGTTTAAACACCAGTCTTATGAGAGATTAAACAAAGGTTTAATTATAGCCTGTCCCATATTGCTCTCCGTGAACCTTTTGAAAACATGAACTGAACAGTTATAAAGAAATATAAACACTTTTTAAAAAGTGAATGCTTTAGAGTTTCAGTATTTATTGAGATGAGCTAGTCGAACACTTTCAAATTTTGCTACAGACAAATTATGCTTTTGACAGATTAGTCTTCTGCTCTCTTTTGTGAGTTGCATGTATTTGAACTACATTTTATGAATAATTAGGTTTTGTATGTCGTGGCTATTAAAATGTTTCTAAGCTTGTTATTACATTTAGAACGTGGAGGCATTGATGGGATGTTATTAAGATAATTCCTTGTTTGCCTAATCAGTTCAGGTCGTTAATTCAAAAGGAATCTTTTTGTTTCAACTATTAGGATCTTTTTGAATCAAATATGTATTTTAATGGTATATACCAGACCTGAAGAAAAAGATCACAGAAGGAATTTCCCCTTTGTAAGATAGAGGTAGTTAAAAATAAGCCTTATGACCTAATAGGTTAATTGTAATGCTCTGGTAGCCAACTTGAAAAAGGAGAAATGATGGTTGCATCTCACATTTTAAAATGTCAAGAGTTTGTTTTGTAATGAGGATACCTTAACCCCTGAAGGCCAAAATGACTATTTGTGTGAGTTTGAGAAAGGCACATAGTAACTTGGGGAACAGTCAATAGAATGACAAAATCTTGACTATTTTAACTTTCTGAACCCTGTCATTTCTTGTGTTCTCAAATTTGATTTTTAAATAGGCTGCATGGTGTATGAAAAGCTGGGGGAACAAGTCTTTGGCACCACAGGGAAGTTCGTAATCTTTGGAGCCACCTCTCTACAGAACACTGGAGGTAAAAAGAACATGCTTTTCTTTACATAACTTGAAACTAATTCTGGTGGCTGAGTGGCCACATGAATTTTGACATAATTCAAGCAGTTATCATCCTCATTGCTAAAATGGCACAGGGAAAGTAAAGCAGAGACAGCAGTCACTTATTTAAAGCCACAAATCCTGCTAGAGTAGCTGAAGTTGCCTTTGTGTCTTACTGACGGTTGGTCTAAGAACGGGCTGATAACTTTTTATGTAGCTTGCAACATAAGCCTTCGTATCTTCTTTCTAAAAATGTTCTCATTTTCCTTCAGCAATGCTGAGCTACCTCTTCATCGTAAAAAACGAACTACCCTCTGCCATAAAGTTTCTAATGGGAAAGGAAGAGACATTTTCGTAAGTTATAGACCATTTTTTTATGATATAACTAAAATGTTTTTAATTTAAATATGGGCCAATCAAAATTCTTGCTTTGTGAATATTGCAGAAAGTTTTTCCTAGGCTGCGTTTTGTTTGTTTGTTGTTTCAACAATAAATTTCTTTGGGGCTATATAAAGGAAAAAAGCAGGAGAGCCATTTGCATATGCACATTTGAAAAGTAGATTTGTCTGTCATGCTATGAGCGGTAGATACTGCATTTTCCCCAGAGCCTGAAATCTATATCTAGTTTCTGTGAAATAGAACAGATATGCAGTATTTTTAACACAAAAGTGGAACATGCAACAAAAATTAAGACCCTAGCCTCTTACTTAAAGAAGGGACATAGCATTTTGGGGGCAAAATTTACATGAGCCAACCTCATTAAAGATGTAGATAACCCTGGAAAATGTTGCAGCTACATTTGGCACAATTGTGTTTTGACTCCCTCTTGTTTAACAGTTCTTGTCAGTCTTAGTTTCTCTGTTTTCTTTCAAGGGAGAATCGTAGAAGCCAGAGTCTCTAGTGTTCTCAGGATTCAAGGTCAAATCCAAGGGATCAGGGAGAGAGAAATGTCTACCTGTAGTGACTTGTTTCTCACTGATACTAGCCCAGCAAAACAAAAAGGAGCTTTCTCTTTAAATAATTGATAGGACAAGTTGTAATCTGACAGAATGAAATGTATGCATTCAGCTTTGAAACCATGTAAATAATTCAAAAGAATGCCACATTTAGCCAATGGGAAAAAAAAAAACCCAATATTCCCTCTTCCATTACAGAGGAGTGAAGCTGTAGTATATAAGTAGTGGCTGGGTTAAAGTGTTTGGATAAGACCTGAATAATGATTTTAAAAATTAATGCATATAGTAAAAATTAATAAAAATATATATCATGATATCATGAAATTTTACACTGGAGGGGAAAAAAGTCACTTTCTAAAAAAATATAACCTAATCACTTAAATGCCTTTCAGAGCCTGGTACGTGGATGGCCGCGTTCTGGTGGTGATAGTCACCTTTGGCATAATTCTCCCTCTGTGTCTCTTGAAGAACTTAGGTAAGGACAGATTTTGCTTTTATCATATTCTGCAGTGCCCAAGTGAATCAGAAACTGAATAAAAATGGACAGCATTGCCCTCTGCTTCCCCTCTGCATGCACTCAAAGATTAAGCGCATGATAAATTGCAAGTATTAATCGGTCCCAACTTTAATATGGGATAAAAATAACAGTCAGTATGTGACCTCCTAAACAATCCCTCTACTGAGCTGTGGAGGGGAGAAGGGAGGTCCTGGGGCCAGGACAGACAGGGCTATTTTCAGTAGTACAACTTATATGCTACTCTAAGAAAAGTCCAGAAAATGGAATTCTCTTCATACGAAGTCTTAAATACCCTCATTATTTAGGTAAATACATTTTCAAATCTAATATGGAGACAGAAAGCTGCCTAGATTTATACCCACGAGTATTATAAATTTAGAGAGTCTGACCAGCCTCAATTATTTCTCTTCGAAGTGGGAGAGAGAAATCAAAAGTCAGAAATGGTGGATAATCTCCAAGTCATATCCATTTGGCTTTGATCTACTACTTGTTTTTATGCTTGTATTTGGAGACAAGGATGCCTGATGTTAAGGGAATTTCATACATTGAATAATGTGGCCAGACTGCCATCTAGTCAAAAACCTGTAAAATGTATTTACTTTAATTCTGGGCTAATTCAAACAGAAGTTTGGATAAAAGCTCTCCAAACAATAATTATGAGCCTCAGTTTTTTGTTTTGTTTTGGATACAAAACAAAACAGCTCTGTAGTTGTTCTGTGAGGTTTATAAATAGATTTTTTTAACTACTTAATTTTCTGGTTTCTGCCTCTGTGTTTTCTGTACCTATAGAGGTAGCTCTTTTCAGTTAAGTAGAGAAAAGCTCTTCCCCTGGGTTGAAAATAATGCAGTCCCAAGAGGCTACTTAACTCTACCTTTCTGGAGGTCATGGTAGCAATTGGAGATCTCCCAGGCATTCTAAGGGGAGCTACTAAAGAGCCCCAGATACTCAATTTACCACTAGAAATTCACTTCGTCTACTCTCTGTCATCTGGGGAGAAAAGTATTATAACTGACATTCAGTATGCACACAATAAGTGCATAATAAAGAGCTATTGAGGGGATCAAGGAGTAAATGGGTTTGCCCATAGGACTCCATCAGAGTCCACCAACACAGACTTACAGCAAAAATTGGAAGGCTCTTTTCTGCTGGATTCTGGGAATCTGTGTTCTCTAGTGTGCCAGGGAGAGTTGGAATCAAAACACGTAATATAATGTTTCTATTCAGAGCCCCATTTTTTTGCCAAATAAAGTAGCACTGTCAAATAATAAATCTTGTATTCACTTGGGCATGTATGTTTATTATTGGATCTCTAAAATATGCTTCAAATAATGCACTGAAATAAGTGAGGTGATGAATTTTGAAATAATAACAGTTTATGATGGGTAGCTCCAAAATTTTTAAAAATGGAAAAAAATGAAATAATTTATTTTTTACTTTTTTTTAAAGGGTATCTTGGCTATACTAGTGGATTTTCCTTGAGCTGTATGGTTTTTTTCCTAATAGTGGTAAGTGCTGATTGAAATGGTTGGTTTGGTTTTGTGATAGTACAATGGCATGTAATAATTATTCATTGTTTGGCTTTACTAAAGTCCATATTGCTTCTACTATACTTCTTAATACCAGGTTATTTACAAGAAATTTCAAATTCCCTGCATTGTTCCAGAGCTAAATTCAACAATAAGTGCTAATTCAACAAATGCTGACACGTGTACGCCAAAATATGTTACCTTCAATTCAAAGGTAAGTTTCCTGATCCTTTGCAGATGAAACAAGCATTTTTATTAAGGACATTCTATTTCTCATGCTTGTAATTGCACTGGTTTGAACGTATTAGTTCTCAAAAGAACACATGATACCATTGCTTCCAGATTACACATCTATGTAGAGATCCTTGAGAAATATACAAATATTATATTTTACACTCTCTGTTACCATTAAGCATTCTCTGTGAAAATCCCATTCTGGATAATTGTCTCAGCTTTTTCTGTGTAGAGTGCTAGGTGATACTTCAAAAACAGACTAACAACATCCTTAGGTCCCTTCTTCTGGCGATGACAGAAAGGAATACTGCAGACTTCCTCAGGTTGCACAGTTGAAATATAGATGCCACCACAAACTGGCACTTAAAAAACTCTCATACTATTAAAATATTGTTGATACAATGGGAAACAGAGGATTATGGAGTCAGTCAGGCTTGGATTTGAATCCTCAGGCAAGTCACCCAACCCCTTGAGTAAAAATAAGGATTCTATTCTGTATCTTACAAGGTTTTGTTAGAATGTGCCTGGCATAGTGCATCAGCAGAGTTAGGGCATATGATAGGTTAGTTTTCACTTCTTTTTGCATAGGAAGTTAGATTGAGTGTGAGAGTTTCAAAGAGCCTTATCTAAGAAAACTAAATAGATCGCGATCTTTCTCTTTCTCTCTGATTGTAAGGATATAGCCAAAGTAGTGCAATATGGAACAGATTTTCTTTTCAGAGGGTATCTTTTAAGTCCGATTCCATGCACCTGATGTAGAGCGAAGAGCAGTAAACTAGAGGTGGGAGTGCTGGGCCAGTCACCTGACCTGTTGGAGGGAGCCAGGAGAACAGCCACAGTCTGACTACTGCTTGGGATTGCTGTGGGGACCCAGCGAGCTATCCTAGGAAGAGTGCCATGTAACTGGCTCATGCTGTATAAACAGGGGGTGTTGTATACCTGGATTATATAAAATACACCATAGGTGAGCCAAATCCGAAGTCCCTCTGTGACAAGTGGCTAATGGCTCGAGCTAGATAAGCTGTCTTAGAAAAGCTGCTTCTATTTTAGAGATCAAAACCTTCCTAATAACCGAATAATCCAGGGATTCTGAAGAGCTGTCAGATAAAAAAGACAGCTCAGAAATACTGGAGCTATGTCATTTTTATGGTAAAAGTGTTTTTCCTAATGTCTGTTCTTTTCTCTCAAATAGACCGTGTATGCTTTACCCACCATTGCATTTGCATTTGTTTGCCACCCGTCAGTCCTGCCAATTTACAGTGAGCTTAAAGAGTAAGAAATTTGTTTAATTTTTTATCTTAATCGTTTTACATCCCCTCATTAATAGGCAAGTATGCAATTAAAATAAACGGACTTGTCTAATGAACGTCAGCGGATTCATCACCCAGCTTCAACATTTACTCACATTGTGCCATTCTTAAACAAGCATTGTATTTTAAGAAACAAGAAAGCAAGAAAAATCAGAAACTTGCAGTATTTTGGGGGGCCATAAACATAAAAAGTAGCCAACCATGTGGGCTTTTTCATTAATTTGGTTTTTCAAATATTGTATCACCGAGGAAAGTTTAAGTATTTGTGTTGCTTTCCATTACGTATGCGTATTTTGCAAGTGGGTGATAATCTTCAGATTTATCTGTAAACTGCTAAATACATCGTCTCTGATTTGCCTGTGGGTTTGGGTGAAAAGGCTAGTAAATCAGACAATAAGAAATCAATGTTAAGACCACAAACTAGGAAAAGAGAATATTGCTGTTCATTTTTAACTATTAAGAAAATTCTATGGATTTATTGATTTATTTTTGATTGCTGGTTTTGAGAAAATTAAGGCCTGCTTATAAACTTCTTCATGTCTCTTTTTAGCCTATGGTTATCAAACATAAACAAAAATAGTCACAATAGCGTATCTTAAAAACTTAGAAAAGATAGACAATATCAGTATTTATTTCCAGTTTGAAACAAAGTTGATGTCATTTAGCATTGAATCCACTCATATATCTTTGGCATCTTTTAATAGTTCAGCTTTTAGTTTTAGTTTTTAATTTTCTCAAGCATATACTTCTCAATTTTTCTTTACTTTTTTTTTTTTTTTTTTTTTTTTGAGACAGAGTCTCCTTCTGTCACCCAGGCTGTAGTGCTATGGTGTGATCTCAGCTCATTGCAGTCTCAACTTCCCAGGGTCAAGCAATCCTCCCACCTCAGCCTCTCAGGTAGCTGGAACTACAGGCACATGCCCCCATGCCCAGCTAACTTTTGTATTTTCTGTAGACACAGAGTTTCACCATGTTGCCCAGGCTGGTCTTGAACTCCTGAGCTCAGGTGATCTGCCTGCCTCAGCCTCCCAAAGTGCTGGGATTATAGGCGTGAGCCACCGTGCGGGGCCTACTTCTCCGTTTTTCTTGTTTTCCATACTTCTATGGCATCCTAGATTCCTTGTTACGACATAACCAAATGTTATGACTATCTGTGGTCTGTTATTTATTGAATACAAGTGTTGCAGATTAATTGTTTGGGCAGTTAAAGAAACTTAGAGGGTCATCCCAACCCCAGAGTGAACTTGACCTGAGAGATGGAGCCCTTCATCATTCCAGCTATGATCTCTTGGGCACTTGGTGCGCTGGAGACCTACAGACTTTCAGGTGCATCCCTGAGGCCACCCAATGGGAAAATCAGAACCTGAAACAGCAGCTTTAGAGACGGAACACCTGAGGTCAAGTTCCAGCTCTGCCACTAATCTCTGGAGCTAGGAGAACAGCATTGATTTTTTTCTGCCTTTTTTCCTTTGCCCAGCTAGTGTGGAGATAATATCAAGCACAAATATTAAAAAAATGCTGTCTGCCCTTCCGATGAGAACTCGATATTCTTTTAAAAGAATGGGGAAGAACGCTAACGGGAGTGTAGTTCCACAGATCTCACCCTCAATACCAATTCAGTATAAGAGAGGTTATTTTCAACTGGCATAACTGCCAGGGGTAATTTCAGCTGTTCAGATCTTCCCTAACCTGATAGAAGCAAAGTTAAATTGGTATTCTTCAATGTTAACACTGGCGCTTAAATTCAGTCATATGATTTTTGATTTTTAACATTTATTTGTTTTTAGCCGATCACAGAAAAAAATGCAGATGGTTTCAAACATCTCCTTTTTCGCCATGTTTGTTATGTACTTCTTGACTGCCATTTTTGGCTACTTGACATTCTATGGTAAGTAATTTCTACTGGTACATAAATATAAGTATTTGTAAACAAATTAGTAAAAATTAGTGTTGAAATAACTTTTAACATGAAAGGCAAAGAAAGCAACAAAGCTATCCATTGGTTTTTCTAGTTTTTTCTTCGACTTAAAGCAATGGTGATCTTTTCATGTTCATGCAGACTGCCGAATAAAATAATTACTAAAACAATATTTATAATTTTTTTCTCCTAACAGTGTCCTTAAAAGAAATTGCATTTTAGAAGCATGCTACCTTTACTGAGGAAGGTTTAAAACTACATCAGAGAAGGCTTTCCTAATTGACACTGCAAATTGGGTCAGATTCCATTAATAGAATGGAGAGACAGAGACAGATGCTGAAAGTGAGAAAGAGCAGAGTGCTACACTCATGACACTCTGAGTTAATTAAAAATGAAACTTCTAATTGTTCACTGGGAGTCGGAGCCTTGCAAAGATCCAAAGGAATGATAGAAAATTTTTAAAAATGAAATCTGAAAAAGGGAACAAGTTTTCATATGTAACTTTTACTGACCCTGAATGAACAGTTTACCAGCTTTTACTGCTTCTTCATCCTCTCCTATTCAAATTATCCTGAAGCTTGATTTAACATCTTTCATTATCTTTATAATTGGGGACCTAATTTAAATATATATATGTGTATATATATGTGTGTCTATATATATGTGTATATATATGTGTGTGTATATATATATGGATGTATTTCACAATCTTCTCTACTAAATAATAATTCTTTGGGACTTTTTTCATAAACACAAATGTCTCAAAATTAAACACATTTAAAAATTATTAATTCAGCCTGGAGAAAAAGGCTACTCTGATTATACAGATATTATTATTGTTTTCACTAGCAATAGAGAATGGCATTGTCTAATGAATTCATAAATACCACATTTAATTTTTACATAAAAATGGTGTTGCTAAGGTGCATACAGAGTTGTACAGGGAGAGAGAGGCGGAGAACTTAATGTTAGTTGAAGTCTCACTGTTGTCTTGTTGAAGCTATAATTTTTCTTTGTAAATGCATTATTTTTCACATAGAATAGAACACTAAACACTTTTATTACTCTTGGATTAAATAAAAAGGATTAGCTATTTTTAAGTGGTTAGTTATTTTGAATTAAGGAAATTAGAACTAGTGAGATTTGTATTATAACTTATGGTTCTTTTTTGGAAACTGAGACCAAGCTCTATGGTACAGATTAGCATTTGAATTCCATGCTGAGGACCTTGAGACTGGCGCAGTGAGAGGCCCTTGCAGGAGACAGGAGGGGAAATTACCTCTTGTCAAAAGAGTGAGCAGTTTCATACTCTATGTGACTGCCATTCTAGCTTTGTTAGTCTTTGAAATAACACTTTCTGAAGTTCTGGATTGAGAAAAAGTTCAAAGTAGTACATAAGGCCAGGTACGGTGGCTTGCACCTGTGATCCCAGCATTTTGGGAGGCCAAGGTAGGTGGATAGCTTGAGCCCAGGAGTTCGAGACCAGCCTGGGCAACATAATGAGACCCCCATCTCTACAAAAAATATATATATATACAAAAATTAGCCAAGCATGGTGGCACACGCCTGTAGTCCCAGCTACTCAGGAGGCTGAGGCAGGAGGATTGCTTGTGCCCATGAAGCAGAGGTTGCAGTGAGCCAAAATGGCACTATGGCAACCATATTCCAGCCCGGGTGATAGAGCAAAACCCTGTCTCAACACACACACACACACACACACACACACACACACACAAAGTAGTACATAAACTAATTTTTTTTTTTTTTTACAAGAACAACATACATGAAAGAGTGGAATTATTTCCTGATGGTGAAATTTCAACTAGTGTCTCTGCTGCTTGGCCACTTGAAGTTGACTTAACAAGAGAAGAGTTTGAAACAAGCCCCAAGGTGGCTTGTAGCACCCCCCACCCCACCCCCTCCCTGAGCAAGCCTGTGGCAGTTTGGTGTGGTTTGAAGAGTGGAGGGAAAGTCTAGATTAAGAGCAGCTTCGCGTTTCAACTGTATGTTTCATTCTCAAGCCCAGTGTACTCCTAGGTTTAATTTAGTCTAAATTAAGCATTCCCACTCCGTGTAGCTTCTTCCAGTGATTACTTTAAATTTCTTTGCTAAGTCGCGTATGCACAGTGGAGCATGTCTTACATAGAGATTTTTCTTTCCAACCTGATTGTTTTAATAGACATTTTGAAACATTGCTTTTCTTGCCCTTTAGTTTACAGATTCTTTGTTTTTCAGAAAAACTGTCATTCAGCTATATACTTTGTCTCCTTTTAAAACCCTCTTGCTTTTCCCTCATTTTAGACAACGTGCAGTCCGACCTCCTTCACAAATATCAGAGTAAAGATGACATTCTCATCCTGACAGTGCGGCTGGCTGTCATTGTTGCTGTGATCCTCACAGTGCCAGTGTTATTTTTCACGGTGAGTAAGGGCCTCTGTGCAATATGAGAAAAGCTGAGGTCTCGGCTTTCCTTCTGCCTGCAGGAGCCCGTTGCAGAGAAAGCCTGCCCCAGGTAACTTTCCTGGGTTATTGAATCTGCATCTGGGAAAGATCCCAAGACTCGGTTCAGGCTCTTTGAAAAGCAAGTGGCATTCAGTGCGTCAGGGAGCCTCTGATGCAGTGAATCTCCATTCTAATTAATCTGACCCTGTTCTTTCCAAAGAAATGACAATAGAATGTTCAAATCTCAGTAGACATGAAGAGAGAATATAAAAAGAACAGAAATGAACATTCAAGTCTTAGATAAACCAAAGACAGAAATTACACCCCCCAACAAGAAAACTCTACTACTCATAAATAAAAATACTTTCCCTCTTAAGTCAAGCCCCCGTACTTCCAAAACTGTTAAGCTATCTATAAATTCACTAGGCATTACAAAACATTTCATGAATTCCTGTGCACCAATAAATCAGTTACTCTGTGGAGAAATGTCAATGTTGGCATGCTGTAGGCACTTACAGAATCTTTGTTTTCTTTTCTTGCAGGTTCGTTCATCTTTATTTGAACTGGCTAAGAAAACAAAGTTTAATTTATGTCGTCATACTGTGGTTACCTGCATACTCTTGGTTGTTATCAACTTGTTGGTGATCTTCATACCCTCCATGAAGGATATTTTTGGAGTCGTAGGTATGGCTTCATGACTTTGTGCTTGTCATTCTACAGTAGCTGTTTGCAGGGAAATTTTCACAATAGCAATGCTAAACTTTCTCTTTTGTCTTATTTTACAGGAGTTACATCTGCTAACATGCTTATTTTCATTCTTCCTTCATCTCTTTATTTAAAAATCACAGACCAGGATGGAGATAAAGGAACTCAAAGAATTTGGGTATGTCTCTTGCCAGCCACTCTAACTTTTCTGATTAGTTTTCCATTTAAATTTACAAAATAAATAGTCCATCTCTCTATCAAGACTACTTTCAGTTGCCTTGAAAGGAGGCAGAAGCCCTCTAGCTTTGCCACTTGGGAGATATTTAAAATATCATATCAGAATCTTCTCCCATCCCTCCAAATATCTTTTCTGGTTTTACTCTTTTTTTTTGAGATGGAGTCTCACTCTGTCGCCCAGGCTGGAGTGCAGTGGCCAGATCTCAGCTCACTGTAAGCTCCGCCTCCCGCGTTCATGCCATTCTTCTGCCTCAGAGAGTAGCTGGGACTACAGGCGCCCGCCACCATGCCTGGCTAATTTTTTTTCTTTTTTCTTTTTTTTTTTTTTTTGTATTTTTAGTAGAGACGGGGTTTCACCATGTTAGCCAGGATGGTCTGTATCTCCTGACCTCATGATCCGCCTGCCTCGGCCTCCCACAGTGCTGGGATTACAGGCATGAGCCATCGCGCCTGGCCCTCTGGTTTTACTGTTATTGTGCCTCAGCTTTTGTTCTGATCCAGGGCATGGCCAGTCAGAAGAATGGACATTCATCCTCCTGTGTCTCTATAGGACAGTGTCTAGTCTTCAGCAAGAGAGGAAGTGACGAGGGACTCACAGATGTTATGCAGTCCACTGTTTCCATATGATTTCTAGTCATGTAACTCCTCCCTACAGCCCAGGGAACATGCAATGCCTTAATTAAAATGTCTGAGTTAGCTTAAATAGTCTTTTTTATTATTTGACAGATATGCTTTGGAACAACAGACCTGGATTCAAAAACTACCTTTCTATATTGGGATTCTTGTTTCCAGGTCTGGTGAAGTTCAAGGGCATCTTGAACGTGGTGCACTTGGAGACAGTGAGGGAAGCAGGGGTGAAGTGGCTGCTACCTGAGTCCCTTCTGGAGCTCCATTTTGCTTGGTCTTGGAGAAGGCTTCTCAGCTGCCCTCCCAGCTAGTGTAAGCACTGCAATTGTACCTGTTACCTGAGTCAACAGATCCAGATGAGAGGTGTAGGCAGGAGGGTCATCCCTGTGCATTTAGGAAAAGCAGCACTGATGTTAGTAGAGCATCCAGTTCCCCAACATGATCACCCCTGAAGCCTTAATTCCCAAATCCTTCCAAGCCTTATCTGTAGGGGCTTAATGAGGACAGAGAGGAAGAAACAGTCACTCTGGCACAACAGGACAATATATTCAGATTAAATCTGAAAATGGTGGAGGCCTGCTGCCCATGAATTCTGAGCCTCTCCAACCCTGGTCCCATAATGAAACTAGTAGTAGGGTCTGCCAAATGGCATTAGACAAGGGTTCCATCTGTGTAAGGACCACTGGGAGTTAGACTGGACCTAGGATGGTATGCCATGTGCAGCCATGTCAACCCCCAATTTGCTCCTCTCCTTCCTTAGCTCTTTCTCTTCCTCCAGTTTCCAGTCCAGTCCTGTTGGCTCTCAGAATGCATCATCCTTCTCCCTGCAGCACTCTCACTGAACATGCTCAAGCGCAAGGAACTTATAATCTTGTGTTCTCTGGATTCTGGATTTAGTAATCTGTATTAGTCTGTTCTCACACTGCTAATAAAGAAATACCTGAGGTTGCTTCCAAGATAGCCAAATAGGAACAGCTCTGGTCTGCAGCTCCCAGCAAGATCGATGTAGAAGATGGGTGATTTCTGCATTTCCAACTGAGGTACCTGGTTCATCTCATTGGGACTGGTTGGACAGTGGGTGCAGCCCATGGAAGGCGAGCTGCAGCAAGGTGGGGCGTCACCTCACCCAGGAAGCGCAAGGGGTCAGGGGATTTACCTTTCCCAGCCAAGGGAGGCCATGACAGACTGTAACTGGAGAAACGGTACACTCCTGACCAAATACTGCACTTTTCCCACAGTCTTAGCAACTGGCAGACCAGGTAATACCCTCTCGTGCCTGGCTCAGTGGGTTCCATGCCAATGGAGCCTTGCTCACTGCTAGCGCAACAGTCTAAGATCAACCTGCGACACTGCAGCTTGATGCAGGGAGAGGCATCCAACATTGCTGAGGCTTGAGTAGCTCACAGTGTAAGCAAAGAAGCCCGGAAGCACAAGTTGGGCAGAGCTCATCGCTGCTCAGCAGGGCCTACTGCCTCTATAGATTCCACCTCTGGAGGCAGGGCATGGCAGAAAAAAACGCAGCAGACAGCTTTTGCAGACTTAAACATCCCTGTCTGGCGGCTCTAAAGAGAGCAATGGTTCTCTCGGCATGGCATTTGAGCTCCAAGAACAGACAGACTGCCTCCTCAAGCAGGTCCCTGACCCCCATGTAGCTGGACTGGGAAACACCTCCCATCAGGGGCTGAGAGATACCTCAAACACGTGGGTGCCCCTCTGGGATGAAGCTTCCAGAGGAAGGATCAGGCAGCAATATTTGCTGTTCTGCAGCCTTTGCTGGTGATACCCAGGCAAACAGATTCTGGAGTGGACCTCCAGCAAACTCCAACAAACCTGCAGCTGAGGGGTCTGACTGTGGGAAGGAAAACTAACAAAGAGAAAGCAATAGCATCAACATCAACAAAAAGGACATCCACACCAAATCCCCATCTGTAGGTCACCAACATCAAAGACCAAAGGTAGATAAAACCACAAAGATGGGGAGAGAAACCAGAGCAGAAAAGCTGAAAATTCCAAAAAACAAGCACCTCTTCTCCTCCAAAGGATCGCAGCTCCTCGCCAGCAAGGGAACAAAACTAGACGGAGAATGAGTTTGACAAGTTGACAGAAGTAGGCTTCAGAAGGTTGGTAATAACAAACTTCTCTGAGCTAAAGGAGCATCTTCTAACCCATCGCAAAGAGGCTAAAAACTGTGGAAAAAAAAAAGGTTAGATGAATGGCTAACTAGAATAACCAGTGTAGAGAAGACCTCAAATGACCTGATGAAGCTGAAACCCACAGCACAAGAACTTCGAGACTCATGCACAAGCTTCAATAGCCGATTCGATCAAGTGGAAGAAAGGATATCAGTGATTGAAGATCAAATTAATGAAATAAAGTGAGAAGACAAGAATACAGAAAAAAGAGTGAAAAGAAATGAACAAAGCCTCCAAGAAATATGGGACTATGTGAAAAGACCAAATATACGTTTGACTGGTGTTCCTGAAAGTGACGGGGAGAATGGATCCAAGTTAGAAAACACTCTTCAGGATACTATCGAGGAGAACTTCCCCAATCTAGCAAGGCAGGCCAACATTCAAATTCAGGAAATACAGAGAACACCACAAAGATACTCCAAGAAGAGCAACCCCAAGACACATAATTGTCAGATTCACCAAGGTTGAAATGAAGGAAACAATGTTAAGGGCAGCCAGAAAGAGAGGTTGAGTTACCCACAAAAGGAAGCCTGTCAGACTAACAGCCGATCTCTCTGCAGAAACCCTACAAGCCAGAAGGGAGTGGGGGCCAATATTCAACATTATGAAAGAAAAGAATTTTCAACCCGGAATCTCCTATCCAGCCAAACTAAGCTTCATAAGTGAAGGAGAAATAAAATCCTTTACAGACAAGCAAATGCTGAGAGATTTTGTCACCACCAGGCCCGCCTTACAAAAGCTCCTGAAGGAAGCACTAAACATGGAAAGGACCAACCAGTACCAGCCACTGCAAAAACATGCCAAATGGTAAAGACCAGTGACGCTATGAAAAAACTGCATCAATTAACGAGCAAAATAACCAGCTAACATCATAATGACAGGATCAAATTCAAACATAACAATATTAACCTCAAATGTAAATGGGCTAAATGCCCCAATTAAAAGACAGAGAAAGGCAAATTTGATAAAGAGTTGAGAACCATCAGTGTGCTGTATTGAGGAGACCCATCTCATTTGCAAAGATGCACATAGGCTCAAAATAAAAGGATGGAGGAAGATCTACCAAGCAAATGGAAAGCAAAAAAAAAAAAAAAAAAAAAGCAGGACTTGCCATCCTAGTCTCTGATAAACCAGACTTTAAACCAACAAAGATCAAAAGAGATAAAGAGGGCCACTACATAGTGGTAAAGGGATCAATTCACCAAGAAGACCTAACTATTCTAAATATATATGCACCCAATACAGGAGCACCCAGATCCATAAAGCAAGTCCTTAAGAGACCTACGAAGAGACTTAGACTCCCACACAATAATAATGGGAGACTTTAACACCCCACTGTCAATATTAGACAGATCAACGAGACAGAAGGTTATCAAGGATATCCAGGACTTGAACTCAGCTCTGCACCAAGCGGACCTCATAGACATCTACAGAACTCTTCACTGCAAATCAAGACAATGTGCATTCTTCTCAGCACCACATTGCACTTATTCTAAAATTGGCCACATAATTGGTAGTAAAACACTCCTCCGCAAATGTAAAAGGACAGAAATCACAGCAAACTGTCTCTTAGACACAGTGCAATCAAATTAGAACTCAGGATTATGAAACTCACTCAAAACCACACAACTACATGGAAACTGAAAAACCTGCTCCTGAATGACTACTGGGTAAATAACAAAATGAAGGCACAAATAAAGATGTTATTTGAAACCAATGAGAACCAAGACACAATGTACCAGAATCTCTGGGACACATTTAAAGCAGTGTGTACAGGGAAATTTATAGCACTAAATGCCTTCAAGAGAAAGCAAGGAAGATCTAAAATCGACACCCCTACATCACAATTAAAAGAACTAGAGAAGCGAAGGCAAACAAATTCAAAAGCTAGCAGAAGGTAAGAAATAACTAAGATCGGAGCAGAATTGAAGGAGATAGAGACACAAAAAACCCTTCAAAAAATCAATGAATCCTGGAGCTGGTTTTTTGAAAAGATCAACAAAATTGATAGACCACTAGCAAGACTAACAAAGAAGAAAAGAGAGAAGAATCAAATAGATGCAATAAAAAATGATAAAGGGGATATCACCACCGATCCCACAGAAATACAAACTACCATCAGAGAATACTATAAACACCTCTACACAAATAAACTAGAAAATCTAGAAGAAATGTATAAATTCCTGGGCACATAAACCCTCCCAAGACTAAACCAGGAAGAAGCTGAATCTCTGAATAGATCAATATCAGGTTCTGAAATTGAGGCAATAAATAATAGCCTACCAACCAAAAAAAAGTCCAGGACCAGAAGGAATCAGAGCCAAATTCTACCAGAGGTACAAAGAGGAGCTGGTACCATTCCTCCTGAAACTATTTCAATCAGTAGAAAAGAGGGAATCCTCCCTAACTCATTTTATGAGGCTAGCTCATCCTGTTATCAAAGCCTGGTAGAGACACAACAAAAAAAGAGAATTTTAGGCCAATATCCCTGAGGAACATTGATTTGAAAATCCTCAGTAAAATACTGGCAAACCAAATCCAGCAGCATATCAAAAAGCTTATCCACTATGATAAAGTCAGCTTCATCCCTGGGATGCAAGGCTGCTTCAACATATGCAAATCAATAAATGTAATCCGTCACATAAACAGAACCAATGACAAAAACCACATGATTATCTCAATAGATGCAGAAAAGGCCTTTGACAAAATTCAACAGTGCTTCATGCTAAAAACTCTCAATAAACTAGGTATTGATGGAACATATCTCAAAATAATAAAGAGCTATTTATGACAAACCCACAGCCAATATCATACTGAATGGGCAAAAACTGAAAGCATTCCCTTTGAAAACTGGCACAAGACAAGGATGCCCTCTTTCACCACTCCTATTCAACATAGTGTTGGAAGTTCTGGCTAGGGCAATCAGGCACAAGAAAGAATGAAAAGGGTATTCAATTAGGAGAGGAGGAAGTCAAATTGTCTCTGTTTGCAGATGATCCCTGATTGTGTATTTAGAAAACCCCATTGTCTCAGCCCAAAATCTCCTTAAGCTGATAAGGAACTTCAGCAAAGTCTCAGGATACAAAATCAATGTGCAAAAATCACAACCATTCCTATACACCAATAATAGACAAACAGCCGCTCATGAGTGAAATCCCATTCACATTTACTCTAAAGAGAATAAAATACCTAGGAAGCCGACTTACAAGGGATGTGAAGGACCTCTTCAAGGAGAACTACAAACCACTGCTCAACGAAATAAAAGAGGACAGAAACAAATGGAAGAACATTCCATGCTCATGGATAGGAAGAATTAATATCGTGAAAATGGCCATACTGCCCAAGGTAATTTATAGATTCAATGCTATCCCCATCAATCTACCACTGACTTTCTTCACATAATTGGAAAAAACTACTTTAAAATTCATATGGAACCAAAAAAGAGCTCACATAGTCAAGACAATCCTATGCAAAAAGAACAAGCTGGAAGCATCATGCTACCCGACTTCAAACTGTACTACAAGGCTACAGTAACGAAAACAGCATGGTGCTGGTACCAAAACAGATAATATGGACCAATGGAACAGAACAGAGGCCTCAGAATTAACACCACACATCTACAACCATCTGATCTTTGACAAACCTGACAAAAACAAGAAATGGGGAAAGGATTCCCTATTTAATAAATGGTGCTGAGAAAACTGGCTAGCCATATGTAGAAAGCTGAAACTGAATCCCTTCCTTACACCATATACAAAAATTAACTCAAGATGGGTTAAAGACTTAAAGGTAAGACCTAACACCATAACAACCCTAGAAGAAAACCTAGGCAATACCATTCAGGACATAGATATGGGCAAAGACTTCATGATTAAAACACAAAAAGCAATGGCAACAAAAGCCAAAATAGACAAATGGGATCTAATTCAACTAAAGAGCTTCTGCACAGCAAAAGAAACTACCATCAGAGTAAATAGGCAACCTATAGAATGGGAGAAAATCTTTGCAGTCTACCCATCTGACAAAGGGCTAATATCCAGAATCTACAAAGAACTCAAACAAATTTACAAGAAAAAAGCAACCCCATCAAAAAGTGGGCAAAGGATATGAACAGACACTTCTCAAAAGAAGACATTTATGCAGTCAACAGACACATGAAAAAATGCTCATCATCACTGGTCATCAGAGAAATGCAAATCAAAACCACAATGAGATACCATCTCACACCAGTTAAAATGGCGATCATTAAAAAGTCAGAAGACAACAGACGCTGGAGAGGATGTGGAGAAATAGGAACACTTTTACACTGTTGGTGGGAGTGTAAATTAGTTCAACCATTGTGGAAGACAGTGTGGCGATTCCTCAAGGATCCAGAACTAGAAATACCATTTGACCCAGCAATCCCATTACTGGGTATATATCCAAAGGATTATAAATCATGCTACTATAAAGACACATGCACATGTATGTTTATTGTGGCACTATTCACAATAGTGAAGACTTGGAACCCCAAATGTCCATCAATGATAGACTGGATTAAGAAAATGTGGCACATGTACACCATGGAATCGTATGCAGCCATAAAAAAAGGATCAGTTCATGTCCTTTGCAGGGATGTGGATGAAGCTAGAAACCATCATTCTAAGCAAACTATCACAAGGACAAAAAACCAAACACTGCATGTTTTCACTCATAGGTGGGAGTTGAACAATGAGAACACATGGACACAGGACAGAGAATATCACACACCAGGGCCTGTTGTGGGGTGGGGGGCCCGGGGAGGGATAGCATTAGGAGAAATACCTAATATAAATTACAAGTTGATGGGTGCAGCAAACCAACATGGCACATGTATACCTATGTAACAAACCTACACATTGTGCACATGTACCCTAGAACTTAAAGTATAATAATAAAAAAAAATACCTGAGACAGGGTAATTTATAAAGGAAGGAGGTTTAATTGACTCACAATTCCACATGACTGGGGAGGCCTCACAATCATAGCGGAGGGCAAACAAGGAGCAAAGTCATGTCTTACATGGTGGCAGGCAGAGCGCATGTGCAGGGTAACTCCCCTTTATAAAACCACCAGATCTCATGAGATTTATTCACCATCACGAGCACAGCATGGGAAAGACCCGCCCCCAGGATTCAATTACCTCCTACCAGGTAACTCCCATGACATGTGGGAATTATGGGAGCTAAAATTCAAGATGAGATTTGGGTAGGGACACAGCCAAACCATATCATCATCTGTCCACCTATGGCCTTCATCAGCCCTTCAGGTAACTTAGTTTTTGACACCTGTTTCCTATTTCACTTAATCAAATCTATTTTGCTTTTGTATGTTTTTTTTCCACTTTTTCAAACAGAAATGTTTGCTTGCCAGTGATAAGCTAAGTTGGTAGGTAATGAATAACAAAATGACCTGGATATTTTCTAAGGCCTTTTTTCCCCCTTGGTTGTAATCTTAGTTTGAGAGAAGCCATAAGGATACCCAGTTATTTGTAGAATGGATACATACACTTGAGGTGACCATGAAGTCAAAGAATGGGACATAGAGGACTACTCTGCTTAGCTTGTTTTTTTTTTCCCTATTTTCCCATCCTTGCAGAATCAGATTCATAAAATTTTAGAAAGATTCTCACAGTTCAGCCATGGTTGTGACAAACTCTGAATACCAGAGGACACAAAGGGAGAGGAAAAACTGTTCTATTTTTTTTCCCCAGGTACATGTGGAAAATTTTTGCTGCACTGAAAATAACCCTTGCCTTTCTCTTGCTCCAGGCTGCCCTTTTCTTGGGCCTGGGGGTGTTGTTCTCCTTGGTCAGCATTCCCTTGGTCATCTATGACTGGGCCTGCTCATCGAGTAGTGACGAAGGCCACTGAAACCCGCCGAGAAAAAGAAACATCCCTGTTGTCTGCTCAGTCAAGTCCCCACACATCAGCAATCTCTCACCACTTCTTTTGCAAGTTTACAGAAGCAAACAAATGTACAGGATACTTAAAATGGAATAACTTTTTGGTTGCAAAACAGAGACATGGTTCTATAATGCTTCATGTCCCTCCAAGATTTGAGATCAATTTAGGGATTGTGAATTTTTTTTTTTCAAATTTCATACAATCATATTTCCCAGTACTTTTCACAATCATTTTTTACCCATCTAACTCTATGTTTTGTGGCTTCCCGGTCTCTTAGAACTTTGAAAACATGATATACAATCATGTTTATTTATTATACATCCAGATTCTGAAATAATTTTCCTACTGATGTTCAGCTCACACTATCTGTACCTTTTTAGAAGAGAAAAGAATCTTGAATTGTATATATTTATTTTGCTTTACAGAAAAAAATGGTTTCGTAAATAATTTGCCTATTTTGGTTAACATAGCACATGGAGATAATCATCTGAAAGTTATAGGGCACTGCCACTGCTGAATCAGAGCATGCCCAATATTTGAGGTGGCTCTGATTTCCTGGCAGCTGAACTCGGGTAGTCCAGTGGCCTAGCTGGTACCACATCTATTCCCATCCAGAGACATTCTCTGGCAAGTGTTCTCAGCTGAAAAGTGGTTGGGGATGATTCTTACCTTGGTAATTAAATGAAGCTACACATTTGGGTAATCTAGCAAATGAAGTATTTTTTCCCTCTTGGCAATTTGTGTCAGAGTTACTCTGGTCTGAGTCAGCTTTCGCTGGGGAAAACCTATGGAACCTACTGCAAAAAGATTGTCCAAAATGCCTAAGAAAATACTCCTCTGATGCGTTTAGCCTTCAACCCTACCTGTCTTGCTGAAGGGAGAAAAATGTTTTAGTACATTATAGGCCCAGCAGCTTTTATTCATGTCCACCAGCTAGTTGCACAGAGAATCATGTGTACCTAACTAAGGATGATCTAGGATAAGTAACTCCTGTTTTATATTGAGTATTTTAGGGAAGTCTTTAAAAGACTTGTTTTATATCTATAAAGCTAGGTTATTACAAATACAAGAATTTTGTACCTTAAATAAGCCTCATTTCTATTTCTTCTTCATTAATTCTCCATCTAGTCTTGTGAAAAAAAAAAAAAACCCTCAGAGATAGTCTTTTTGAAGAGCTTCTGACAGAATCACTGAGTACCTTCCTTCCCCCAGATGAGGAAGACAAGGGGGTCTCAGTGTCTGTGCTGTCTCCTCTTCTCTTCCCCAACCAAGGACTGTGCCATTACTGCCCATCTCAACTGTCCATGCAGGAGGACAGAGTTGCCTGGTACTCTTACCCTTGTCCCTCTCCTAAAGGGAGCACAAGGAAACTGAAGAGACTGAAAAAGAAGAGTTTGTAGCTGAAAAAGAATAGGGATAGCAAGGAAACCCAGAACTGCATTCCCCTAAGTGGGGCCATCCCATGTGATTGAATTGTCCATAGCTTGCCTATGGTGAGAAATGTGCATGCTCCGTGAGCTGGTCTCTTGAAACAGGACTTATGCTTCCTCTATATTCTGGTTAAATTTTCCAAACACATAAGTTCACTGAGCACAGATTTCTTATCCAGAGACAAGTAGAATCTAACCGCAGACTGTTGGCAGAGTTTCCAGGCTCTTAGCCATGTTCCCTTCCTGATTCAAATCCCCAAAGGCCTTCACTCTCACTGAGAATCACACTACTGTCCCATAGATAAGGCAGGCATTGAAGCACCTGTCGTGATCCTCTAGGGGGGAGAATGAAAGGTTATTTCCTGCATTGCATCATCATAGCTTTTAATATAATGCTACAGAATCATATCCACATTAGGTTAGAGTTCAGATATTTGGATATGAATACCTAACCGAGCCATATCCATGGCCATCTCTGTCCTTTTCAGCAATGTTTTCCATATTATATTAGCAATGACAGAAACAGAACAAGCCAAGATCCAGTCAGTTCTTGGGAGCTTGTCTAGAGCACCAAGTAATGAAATAGCCAGGTAGTGGGATGACCGTACCTTTAAAAATACATAATTTAGTTTGCAAGCTATATTATGCTACTTTCTATTTTCCTCGTTACTTTATAGCAATTCATTTTACCCTCACAAAGTCAATTTAGAACCTTATCATTAACTGGGATGTGTAGTGATATTTTTGGGCCTTTGGGTTTCATGTGTCAATACAAGGAATATTTATTTAAAATAGATTTATTTAGAGGAGGCACAGTGTTGTTGATCTGTGTGACACCACCCATATTTTTAAAAACCTTTGTATGTTTCTCTAAATTTGTTGTTGACTGAATATAATAGACCCTACCATAATTTGTCAAATATCACTGATTAGTTACATCCTTTGTGAGGGATTAGCTGTAAAGTATACTGCTCTTATTCTTATTCAGAATAGTTAATTGGTAGCCAGAAATACATGTATCACAGATGTTAGGTCGAATTTAAACAGCACAGTCAAGTGCTATGGAAGTTTTTCTGCTAAATTAGTAGATTAAAGAATACTATACCCTAGGCATGGGGAGCAGCATGTTTTCCTTTGGTAGGTAGGATCTCTATACTAGTGAACAGTGCCAGTTTCACACTTTGGATTTAGAACTGTTCTCTAGTTATTGTAACACAGAATACTGTCAATCCCTAATTTACTTAATGTTACTTATTGGAAGTGGGGCTGATGAAATACGCACAGGAGGGAAATCTACTGTGTTTAGGCACAGGCAGCCCCAGTGTATAAGGAGATCATATTCCAAAAGGTTGTCAGTTGGTTGTTTGCAACCTGGAATGTATTTTCCTTTAGAGACCTGGTTATCCATGGTGGTTAGGCCCCTAGAGCAGCTGGAAAAGATGATCAAACCCATAGGTTAGCTGACATCGAATAATGTAATAGGTTTGCTAAAGAATCTAACCATCAAATATAATATTGTTTCCAGGGAGGGTGTTTGTTCAGAGTTGCCTGTTAGTAGAATCTGGACTGTCCATCCCAGCCAAATCCCGCCTACTGGACAGTAGGGGTAGAGATGCCACCAGACTACAGGTGACCAGATTGGCCTGAAACATGGTGTCCAGTAAAAACGGGGAGGAATAAGTCCATGACTGCCGGAGAGCTTGGTGGTAGGAGGAGGGTGAAGGAGGGTGAGGGGGCCTCTCATGGGTCAGAAACCTCCAGGGACATCCCTCAGCTGGTAACTCTGCTGTTGTCCGGAGGGTTCAGGCTTGGTCTGCCTTCTTCTGTTTGTCTGACTTTTGGCTCCTATGGTTCATCTCCTGCCCTGCCCACCACAGAAAAGGATGCTGCTGCACAGCTTCTCCAATGTACCAGTCATTGAGGCCAGCGCGCAGCACTTTTAATGTTTTTAGTGCTAGTAACCGTGTTTTAACTCTCCAGGAATAAGCTGGGAGGTTAGAAAACAAGAAAAAAGGAAAAAAAAAAAACCTCTCCACCCACTTTCCTTTTTTACAGTTACAGACCCTGTTGAGAAAAAGAAGCACCCAGATGGGTGATGGTGATAGGGCTTGTGGTGGACACAGGGTTGTGGTAAGATTCCTCAGTGCTTCGGAGAGCACCTAAGACTGTTACCCTGGAACTGACTGCTTTCTAGAGCTTGATTCATGCCTCTAAGCCAGTGGTTCTCAAAGTGTGGCCCCTAGACCAGTAGCATCAGCATCATCGGGGACCTCATTAGAATGCAGATTCTCAGCCCCCTCCCAGACATGGTGAAGTCAGAAGCTCTCAGGGAAGGACTCAGCAGATGATTCTAAAGCGCATCAAGTTTGAGAACCACCGTAAGCCAATGAGTCTCCCTTTTACTTTCCATTAGTCCTACCTCACCAGATGATTCCTAGGACTCATGGTGCAACATACAGGAGCCAGGCTTTAGGGAGGGGAGGAAAGGAGCCTGGCGGCAGGGGTCTCTGCAATGGCAAGAAAGTGAGTGAATCCAGCGCTGCCACCTGGTTATCCCCTTCTCGTTGAAAATAGCAGCGCAGGTGCAAATTCCTAAACACTGGCTGCCTGCACTCGGTGTTACCTCGGGCTGAGGCATGATAATATTTTATTTTTTAAAGCTGTGAGGAAATGAAAGTGAGGCTTTGGTTGGGGCGAGGCAGTTGTGAAAGAAATTAAAATAAAAGACCCTTTGTAAATGCAGACTTAGAAGAAATACTGAATTTGTGTCAGAAGTTCTCCAATGTTTGTGTTAATCGTGTGGTGATAATCCTGTCCTCCTTTTAAAGCGAATTCTCTACTGAAAGGTCTGCTCTGCTTAAGGAGCTACAAACTGCTCTCAAAAGAATGAAATACTGAGTTCCAATTCAGTGGGGCACAGTGTTGGACTATGGCACATTTAGTTGGAGTCGGGGGGAGGTCAGGAATATGATCAGATAATGGATTTTATACCTTAGAGCAAAATCTATTAGTCTGTCTCAGTTTATCAATTTAAATGGCTTTAGGCTTATAGGGGGTATAAACTTTATAATTCTCCCATTCAAGTTTACAGCAAACATCTAGCCACCTTCAAAACAAAGAAGATACAGACCATCATTTAGCAATACTAATACATGATTTTCCTTGGGGATGGCAGGTTTGAGAATCCTTTAGCAACAGGACATACTTCCCCTAAATTACAGTGAATTATTTATAACGAGATAAAGCTTTCAGGTACAAGCTGAAGGTGGGGTGTCTAACAACTAAAAACTATCACTAAATCTCAAAGAGAAAGTTCTTGCAAAATATGTAAAGTTCACAAGGTGCAGACATTTTCCTTCTTTAGGCTTTTATCTAAGGAAGGGCTATGAAACTGGGCCCATCTGTATACAGGCTCAAATTTACGTTTTTAAAGGAAGAATCTATGCAGCTGAGGCTTACTGCAGGAAATACTTCATTTGTATGTAAATATTATTGTAAATAAATAGGAGGCTGTATATTTTTGAAGTTGTTGATCCGCACTGAAATAGAAGTCTCTAGGATCTGCATATAAACAATAAATGTTTCCTAGATATTAGCGGTTTTGTTTGGGAATTAGAAAAATTTACATTCTCTCCCAGGTAACATAGTTCTCTCAATGTAAACTTGGAACCTGAAACCCTACTTAATTTAGAGAAAGAAATGTCTGAGAAATAGTTCCCTTGATTTCTTATGCTGGCATTAAGATCAATTATTTAACAGATAGTCCTCTGAGATACAAATAAGGAATATTTAGACACAAATCCTTGTCCTATAGAAACAGATATACCCAAATGACAAATTGTTTCTTCATAATGATCTTCTATTTTTAACACTGATACCACTACACAGTACATATGAAAACAGAAGCTGGGGAGAAGAATGTTTTTTTCACAATTGAATTGCTGCATTTCTCAAACTTTGGGATCTATGAAAGCGGGGAGAGGGAACCTGAATATTAATTATGAGCACAAATTTGAAGGAAAGAAAACAACCATTATCTAATCAAGCTTTGAAAGTCCTGCATGTTTGCCTTTTATTTTAGTGTTGACGCCAACATAGACTGTCTAAGGTATTTTTTTCCCCAAACACTTGAATCTTGGTCGTTGGTATGTAATCCACTCTCTAGAGTCCAGTGTACTTTAGACTTCATCTGAGTCCAGTACATGTACCACACTACTGTTTTATTAATGTAAAAACCTTGTAAATGAATTTCAGATGGGTGATTTAAGTGAGTCACAAGTCACAAAACTTTGCTATTCATAGTTAATCAAATAGAACTGGGTTTTTTTTTTCAGGGTGTGGTGTAAATAAAGAAATATAAGAAGTTCTGTTCTATAACTGCTCTGTTAACATAGTTTTTAAACATTAAAAAATGTGAACTAAAAATATTTAAAAATTTTGTGTTTGTTCTTTTGCAATGCAATACTAAAATGGGGCAGTCGTGTACTATATACACTATTCAGGATTGCTGGAGAAGGGTTATACATATTTGTCAGTGTTCTAGATCATAGAAGGTTATATATTTAAGCACCCTAACGTAAATATTTTAAAAAATACTTCTGATAGAAGTCTATCTGGTCTGAAACATATACCATATTTCTCCATTCTTCATAATCAGAGTAGATTCACCATAATATTTTCTTTTTTAAGTCAAGTTTACCTTTATAAGTATTAATTTCTGCCCTGTGTTGTAGGAAGGAGTTGAGTCTTCCTCTACCCACATTGCTGCCACCTATAAAAGAAGAAATTCTATCAACACTTCAATTCTCAGTAACTATTGGGTCAAAGCTAGTGCAGCCTTGTCTTTTTATCCATCACCAACTCCTCTCCAGCATCTTAGAAAGGCTTTACCAGACCAGCAAGATGGCCAAAGTCTGATATCCAAGTTCTTCTTGTGGACAGGGCTAGCACAGGAATAGCCTGGGTCTTTTACGGCTGGGAATGAAGACCCCCTTGATGAACTCTTCTGGCCTACCCAGGTGACAGCAGTGCATTCTGTAGGGCCTCGGTGGCACACACGCAAAACTCAAAGTAGAAACCTGGGGTACGGGAGTCCAAGTCATGTTCTCCAATATAACTTCTTTAGGAATAAAGCTGATATTTTTATCCTTACATGCCTCCTATGCCTACTTCTTAATTGATCAAAACCCCAAGGGCAAAGGGTGTGAGTGGGTAATTAGCACTTTTAAACTCAAGCAGTGGTAAAAGTTAAAAGACTATTGAGAATCTGAGCAGATTTTGTTCCAAATTGAAAGGGCCAGTCCTGCAGTGCCTTTGATAGTTCTGGCTTCTTCCTTCTACTCTCCCTCCATGAGTATTTGCTAATACTGTTCCATTCCGTCCTTTTTTACACAGAATTGTCAGGGAAGAGCTATTCTCCGCCTTTCCCATGGAATTAACTATGGGCTTGTATTAGGGCTCTCCAGAGGGACAGAATTAATAGGATATGTGTATATATGAAAGAGTTTATTAGGGAGAGTTGGCTCACATGATCACAAGGCGAAGTCTCACAATAGGCCGTCTGCAAACTGGGGAAGAAAGAAGCCAGTAGTGGCTCAGTCCGAGTCCAAAAGCCTCAAAAGTAGGTAAGCTGACAGTGCAGCCTTCAGTCTGTGGCCAAAGGCCAGAGAGCCCCCAACAAACCCCTGGTGTAAGTCCCAGAGTCCAAAAGCCAAAGAACCTAGAGTCTGATGTCCAAAGGCAGGAGGAATAGAAGGAAGCATCCAGCAGGGGAGAAAGATGAACACCAGAAGACTCAGCAAGCCAGCTTAGCCCGTCTTGTTCCACCTGCTTTGTTCTAGCCATGCTGGCAGCTTATTGGATGGTGCCCACCTCCACTGAGGATGGGTCTTCCTCTCCCAGTCCACTGACTCAAATGTCAATCTCCTCTGGCAACCCCCTTGCAGATGCACCCAGAAACAATACTTTACCAGCTATCTAGGCATCCTTCAGTCCAATCAAGTTGACACCTAATATTAACCATCACGGGGCTTAATGATAACTTTGCAACTCAGATGTCCTGTTGTCTTACTTTCTAGATTTATAATTGTGTTCTACCTAGTTTGGAAAGGGTGGATGAGGCCCAAATAACTAGGCCAATTTTTGAATATCAATTTTTAAAAATCTTTTATTAGTTTACATGTTAGGCTAATCCAAGTTGGTAGAATAATCTGCTCATTGGGAGAGTCAGTACACCACCAAAATAACCTGCCAAATTATCCAAATTATATAAAGCCATAGCACTTAGAATTGAACTGGGTACAAATAAATAAATAGATCATAATAGTGAATGCATAAATGATCCAAAAAATACCAGAAAGGTGGCCTTTCAAATCAATGGGGAAAAATAAAGGTTACTTAATAAATGATAGGAAAAAATACATAGTTTTTGAAGAAAATGAAACCAGATTTCTATATTACCCCTTATGTCTAAAGAGAACTTAGATATATTAAAGACTTTAAATAACACATGTGTAAATATATCTATTTTTATAAGCATGAAACCATGACTTAAATAAAGTATGTGTCAAAAAATTTAGTTAGCTTATTAATTAAGGAACAAGTAATGTGTTTAAAAATTGGTCCAAAGGAGAACTCAAAGAACAGATACATATATCAGCAATCAGGAATTCTAAAATGAATTTGCTAATAGATGCAAAACTGGCCTGTCCACAGGGGGAAATTAATTGCATCTTTTTTTTTATGTACTTTAAGTTTTAGGGTACATGTGCACAATGTGCAGGTTAGTTACATATGTATACATGTGACATGCTGGTGCGCTGCACCCACTAACTCATCATCTAATTAATTGCATCTTAATCAGACAGAATTATTTTGTATGTCTGGACAATAATCATTTCCATCTCTCAGTTTTCTACAATTTAGAGGGTTATAAAGTAGCTCAAAAACCAAAAAAAGGCGGTGCGAGGCAAAATTCTTATAGAATCAGATAACCCAGAAGCAGCATATAATATTTCGTTGAAAGTACACCCACCCAGTAATCTTTTTTGCTTCTTTTAAAGTCTTTCCAGTTTCCCTAACAACTTCCCCTTTGTGACTATAAAAATCTCAAAGATTATTCTTGGTCATAAAAAGAATGGTCCCATTAGCCTTGGCCTGATTATTTGCATGGGTGCGGCAAGGGTGTTAATTAACCACATAAGCTTCCTTGAGTTTGGTTTGCAATTCTAGAGCTATGTACTATTGAACAGCTACTGGAGCCATAGAACTACACTTTTAAAAGTCTCTATGGGTTGAGGAGGAAAAAGTCTCCATCATTTGCTAGCTCAGGGCTAGGAAAGCAAGCCCGAGAGACTCCACCATATTCACCTATACCATCTATAGATTTGGATGAATTCCTTTCTACTTGAGTTCGCTTAAATTTACTAAGGTTCATGGCCTGCCAGGAAGTGCTCTTTGTCACCACCCATCATAATAGGATCCTATAGACCAGTTTAGGTACTAGGCTCTAGGTTACAACCCTAGAAGGTTGGTACTAAGCCAGGGTTTTGTAGGCATTGGCTACAGAAATAAAATTAACCTTTGTTCCTTGGAGTTGTTTGACATACCTGTTAAATGACCATCATCCTCACATATGATCTTCCAAGTAAGGCCATGGTGACATTCAATTTTGTCCAGTTATGCACCGGGAAAGAAAAAGACTCTTGTTGAACCTATGCAAATAACTACATTGCTGTCAAAAAGGTAACTCAGTCACAGTGTTTAAACTCGGGGTGGGGGAGAGTTCAGTGAAAAGCAGGAAGAAAATGTTTAGTTTCATTTTACAAAAGCAGAGTCTACTGAATTGTTGTAGACTGAAGATAGCCGAAGAAGAAAGAGAAATGTCTTCCTTATATATCCAGCAAATACAACCTTAAAACAACATCAATACAACCACAGTAAAAATTTTCCTCATCAGCTCATTCTGTCCTTTGTAATTGTGTTTTGCTGAATTTTGGATTGGCATTTCTGCATTCAGAAAGCTATGTGCTTCTGCATTGAAAAGACTCCTGTAAATTCATACTCATTACACAGGTACAGACTGAAAATTGTCTAAATACCATCAGCTCAGGGTTTGTACCCAAGAGTCTATTCTTCGAATAGACTTCGATAGTTTAAAGTACTTGGTGCAGTCTTCTTCCATGAGATTCTGAGGCTGTCTTTCTTTGCTGAAGAACCAAATTTTGGCTTGTAGTTAATAGCAGAGACTAAGGTTAGTTTCAGGAAGCAGAAACCTATTTGATAATAAGACCAAAAGTTGTAGTTAATTTACCTCAGTAACTAATAGTTATCCATTATATCTTAGGTATCCTTATCGATAACCTTGAAGGACCATGTGGTATTCCACTGAAAGGTCACCTAATAATCTGTTTTGCCCATTTCAAAGTCCTTCGCAATTTTTCTCTTGCAATATATATATATCTATATCTTATATAGATAATACCTTGGAGTGCAGAAGATCTCTCTTGTTACAAAACATAGGAGCCACAGAGGAAGTAATCGATCAGTAAATATTTTAAAACTCTGTATGACATACAATAGTGCTAACATGTAAAAAAATCTGAAAATCCAAATGGGATACAAAACTAATATTTGCCACTCACATGTTGCAATGGATGGGACCTGCCTCTTCAGTTTGAGGTTCAAATTATTCAAAATATTCCCCTGGCCAAATTTCCAGGATGCCTAACACCTCTTTCTTTCCCACTTCCAAATGGTGCAAGAACCCAGAGGTGTCTGCTTCCAAACTCCAGGCAAAGAGAGAACTGGTGAATGTAGGCTTCACAGCAGGCTTCCTTCCCACCTCATTCATTTCCGCCACTGCCACATGATGTCCTTGTTGAACACCGGCCCTGTGCAATCTGTTACATCTGTGTCTGCTGCTGCAATCATGTCCTCATAGGTCCACAACTCGAGGAGGGCTGAAGCAGCAGAGGAAGGTTGACCCCAATCCACACAGTGCTGTGGTAGCTGTCACTTTCGGAGCCCAAGCAAGGAATGGCTCCTCAGTTTGCCACCAGCTCACTCCCAATCCATACCCTCCACCCTGTCTGGCTCAGGGGGGCCTTTTGTTTACAGCTGTACACTGTGTTAAAACCAACCCTCTCACTTTCCCCCAACGCATGGGAGTTGAAACTTGATACTGATTCCAGGTTCTACTCCTGATGTCCTCATGGTGAGTTCCCCTGTAGAACTCTGACTGTTTCTTGCTCCTTCCACGATTATCTTAATCCACAAGTGAAGTATGAAAAGTAGCAAAACCCAAAAGGGAAAAAATTGAGTAGGAGACAATATTATTTTCCCAGGAGCTGTCCTGGTGCCTCTGCAACTTTGCCTGACTCAATAATTTTTGGTGCAGAAATGTCTGACTTGGGGCACTCATGTTAAACCACAGAAACACTGTCACATCCTTCCTTTGGAGTGGTGCTTGCCTGATTGGCTCCTTTTTTAAAAATCCCCTTTTCAAGAAAATTTGGCTGCTATTCAGAATTTAAGGGCCATTCTACTTTTCTCTTGTTTAAAAGTGACTAATTGTCTTCACAAAGAAGCACCTAGAAGCTTCTTAAAGTTTCCCTAAGCAGCCCTTGGCTACGTAGCATAAGGCTAATTTCCTTAATAAATCAAGAGCTTCTAAAAATCACTAAGAAGGAAAAAAATAAGCTGTAGAAAATAAAAAGGGAGCCACCAGAAAAAGAAATACAATAAACACTTGAGATGTGTTCAATCTAACGCTCTAACTCTTAAATCAATACATGCAAATTAGAATATCTATATGATACCTTTTTATTTCTTTTTCATATTGGCAAAGACCAAAATGGTTGCTGTTATAGTTCCGGTAAGGATGTAAGAAACAGGCATTTGTGTATGCAGTTGGTGAGAATGTAAACTGTTGCAACCTTTTTGGAGAGCAATTTGGCAATATCTATGAATATTGTAAGTGCTCTTTACTTTTGTCCCATCAATTCTGTGTCTGTGAATTTTTCTAAACTCACAAGAAGGTATAAGAACATATGAACAATAGAATGTCAGATTCTCATCTTGTCTGTTTACCTCAGTTCATATTCCAGCCTCTCTTCTTTTATGTTTCTGTAGTCCTCCTAGCTGTTCTTTCACCACTTCTGTTTTTTCAATAAGCTCTTCAACAGTCCTTATATTTATACTTCCCCTAACTAAACCCAGCCCCAGCCCTGTTTTCCATATTCAAGCTCGCAGTTAGCCCAGCTCCCTACCACAGATAGAAACTAGAGATGGTATTTGACCACATGCATCAGAAAATATTAATTGGTAAATCCCTGTTCAACTCTAGTTTGTTTCTGCATAGCCAGTTTCAAAATGATAGGGGTAGTTTTTATGAAATTTATGAATTTAGGACAGCTTTAAAAAATAATTATGCTAGGGCCCTACCTCAGACCAATTAAATCATAATCTCTAGTGGTATAGTCGAGATATTTTCAAAATCTTCTAGGGTGGAAGGTGGGAGGAGATAGAGGATCAGGAAAAATAACCAATGGTTTAATACCTGGGTGACAAAATAATCTGTACAACAAACCCACGTGACAAAACTTTACCTATGTAACAAACCTGCACATGTACCCCTGAATTTAAAAGTTAAATTAAAAAAATTATTTTAAAAAATTACTCCAAACTTAAGATGAAGAGAAGATATAATATGAAACTGGGAAATTATTTACCAGTCCTAGCCAAGGGTTATTTAATTATCTAGAGGAATGTACTTTTGTTTGTTCAGATTTTTATCTGGTAGAGATGCAAATGATTTCTGCCCAGTAGAAAAATAACCTCAAAGGTTCGTATCTAACTTAACAATCTTGTTATATTTTTCTATTATTTCTATATGCCTGTAAACATCCAGTTCTTCAAAATGCTCTGAGTTTTTTTTTTTTTTCTTTGAGACAGGGTCTCACTCTGTCACCCACGCTGGAGTACAGTGGCTAGAACACGGCTAACTGCAGGCCTGAGTTTCCGGGCTCAAGTGATCCTTCCACCTCAGCCTCTTCAGTAGCTGGGGCCACAGGCACACACCACCAGACCTGTCAAATTTTTTTTTTTTTGTAAGGATGGGGTCTTACTAACTTACAAGAGGATATAAGAACAAGCAATCCTCCTGCCTCTGCCTCCCATAGTGCTGGAATTGCAGGTGCAAACCACCACACCTGGCCTCAAAATGTTCTTTGAACCAGTTTTACCATCCTACTTCAGATTGCCTGTGTGTGGCCTTTGTCTTATTATTTTTGTTAAGAATACTATCAGCCAGGTGCAGTGGCTCATGCTTGTAATATCGGCAGGAGGATCGCTTGAGCCCAGGAGTTTGAGACCTGCCTGGGCAACAAAGTGAGATCCTGCCCCTACAAAAAAATATATTTTTTAATTAGCCTGGCATGGTGGTATGCACCTATGGTCCCAGCTACACGGGAGGCCAAGGCAGGAGGATGACTTGAGCCCAGGAGGTTGAAGTTGCAGTGAGCTGTATTCACATCACTGCATTACAGCCTGGGTGACAGAGTGAGACTCTGCCTCTTAAAAAAAAGGAAAAAAGAATACTATTCATAGGATGTGAAATTCTCATCTCTGTTGTGATATTTGATGTTGTCATACTTGCTGCCCCCATGGTATTTATTATCTTTGATCATCAGCTTTTTATTTTATTCATGATATGGGTACCGTGGACATAGAGTAATTTTTTGATATATTCTCGATGAGCAAAAAATGTCTTATATGAAGATAAACATTGCAATTCCAATTTTCGGAAACAATAGGCAGGCCAAACAGAACGTGTCTGAGAGCAGGACAGGGCCCTGACCACCACCAGTTGGTGACTTTTTCTTCAGTCAGTCACATTGGAAGCAAATTAGATCTGTATGAACAGCTCAGCACTTGGAAATCGGGCATCAGAAAACATGTTATATACCATCCCTACCTTTTGAAAGGATAGCTCTTCTAAGTAGTTTAGAAGCAGTCCTTTCTGCCTGGGGAAGCCGCTCGCTTTTACTTTTCAAACATCAAAGTTTTTATTTGAGGTAAAGGTTTATTTTCCTGTGGAATACAGATGGTTTGGAACAGCATGAAGGAAAAAGTTAGATCTACTTTCCATTCATAGTTTTCAAAGACCCTTTTGACAGTCAAATGATGTCCTTATTCCTGGATCTGTTCCCTGAGAGATTGTCAGTATAGCCCACTATGTGATGTACATGCCGGGTATTTAGCCTTTCCCCGCTTACTTAACCCGTGACTGACAGGTGTAAATGGCACAGCAGCCCTGCCACTGATGGGGACGGTGTGGAGATGTGTTTGCGTGTCTGCACTGCTCCCCCGTGGGATGGTGCCAGTTTCCCTCTGGGTTTTGCTGGATACTGCGTCCTTCCTTGTGTGGCTCCTTCCCTTCCCAGCCTCACTCCCTGACCCTCTGTGAATTCTTCTTGGGAACACTTCCTAATAAATCACTTTCACGTACATTCTGTATTGGGATTTGCTTCTGGGAAACCCAACCTAATACGTTAAGTGTGCCTCAGCCCACAGTACCTATAGGTTGTATTTTAAATAATTATTTTCCCCCTATTGTTTTGATCTTTCCTTAAAAAGTAAAATAAAATCCTGGTTATGTTTTTTGCCTTTTTTTTTTCTTTTTTAGTATGGGGTTGGGGCAGGCCTTAGCTAAGTCTTGTGGACCTTCCTCCCCGTGTTCAATATCAAACATATAGATAATGCTCCTTTTGGAATAAAATTCCCCTACCAATCTCCCAAGGTTCTTTCTCTGAATGACATAACCACATAAACCAGGTAAACAGCATATTCTGTCTGCAGTGTCTGTTCACCTGGGACCTAGCATGGGATTTCCAAACTGTTCTCAGGAACACCCCATAGTTCCCCTCTCAGACTTCCCTGATAACTCTTGCAGACCACATCCCCTTTTCAAATAATGCTCTCAGGGGACACTCACTGCACTGTTTGTGTGTGCTGTGTGAAATGAATGGCAAATACTTTACTACCCTCACATTTGAAATGACCGACTAAATAATCGATTCTTCGAGTAGTAGGTCAGTAAGTCGTATCATGTGATTGTTCGCAATTCCTCCAAGGCTCCACGACTTCCCATATCACTCAGAGAAAAAGCCGAAGCCCTTCCCCAGATGGTCTTCCCATGATCTCTTCCTCCCACATCCTGAAACCCCCCACCCCAGCCACCACCACCCAAACTGGCCTTGTTCCTGGAACATAACTAACAGACTCTGACCTCAGGGCCTGTGCACTTACTGTTCCCTTTGCTGTCATCCTCTTCTCACGCTTATTCATGTATAATTTATTCTCACTGCCCTCAGGTCTCTTCTCAGGTGTCACCTTCTCACTAAGACACTCTCAGAGCATTTCACAACAAATAACAACTTACCTACCCATCCCACTCACACTTCACTCCCTATATGCTTTCTCTTGCTTTATTATTATTGTTTTTTTAGTCAACTCTTGTCTTCATCTGAAATGCTTTAGTTTGTTTAGTTATTTGTTTATGGTCTATGCCTACCTAGAATGTAAACTCTATGAGGGCAGGGTTTATTTTGTTCACTGCTGTCTCTCAGCACCTGAAACTGGGTAAGGGTTCAAATAAATATTTAAGTGAATAAATACATGATAGTGTTTACACTAAGTCACATTTCATCTTTAAAGTGGAATAATTAGACACAGGATTCAACATCTGTTTCCAGATTTATTTTTCTTTCTCTTTACAATTGTTTAATTTAATTTAAAAATATATTTCTTCCTAGGGGTTTCAAAAATTATAGGTTCCTCCTTGCAAGATGTCAAATATTACAGACATGTATTAAGAAATGACTAATAATCTTCTCTCTTATTATCCCACCCACTGAAACAATAAAAATTAATACCCTTTTCCCCAGTGCTTGCATAGCAATACATATCTACCTAGAGACACATAGATATAGGGCTGGATTTGTTTGTTTGTCTTTAGAATATTAGACTGATACTAAATATCAGGAATATGACTTTCAGCATGGTGGTTACACAAACGGATTCTAAAGTCAGACTGGTTGGATTCAAATTTATTGGATCAGCAATCTCAGACATGTTATTTGATGCCTGGTTTTGCCTTTGTAAAATGGAAGTAATAAGAGAAGCTTTCCATAAAATTGCTGTGAGAAGTAAATGACATTAATTAAAACAACAGCAACAACTTAGAATGGTACACATCACGTTTAAGCATAAGTAAATCATCTGATTCTTTTCCCACTTAATAGATTTTGAATATGCCTCTGAAACAGTACCTACAGATTTAATTCACTCTAGGAATACTTGCATAGCATTCCCTGGTATGCATAAACCAGGGATATAATTTTTTTTCAATCTCTCCTCTATTGAGAGACATACAGATTTTTATAGTTTTAACCAGTACACACAGTGCTGCAACAAATATCCTCACCACAGGTGCTTGTAAATTGCTGCATTGTTTCTCTAAATATCCCAAAATATCTCATAAAATCCTAAAAGTGAGATTGTTTTGGGGATTCAAAAGGTCTGTGCTTATTTAACTTTAACAGAAATTATCAAATTACTTTTTAAAACTATTAGTAATAATCCACAAATACACAAGTAATAAATATTTGCCCCTTTTCCTGCACCCTCACCAGTACTAAATGCTGAGACACTTTTAAAGTTTTGCTTAGTGATGACAAAAACATGGAATTTTGTTTTCATTTTATTTTAAAATTTTAAACCATGACTGATCATTGCTTCATGTGTTTACTGGCAATTCTCATTTCCTTTCCTTTGAAATGTCTCTTCAAGTTCTTTATCCATGGCTCAGTAGGGTTGTCTTTTTTTTTACTCAATTTGTATAAGAGGAACAAAGGAACACTTGTTTTTTGTTGTTCGTTGAATTTTTGTTTTTTAAGACAGGGTCTCACTCTGTCACCCAGGCTGGAGTGCAGTGGAGCAATCATAACTCACTGCAGCCTCAAGCTCCTGGGCTCAAGCAATCCTCTTGCCTCAGCCTCCCGAGTAGCTGGGACCACAGGCACATACCACCATTCCTGGCAAGAACACTTGCTTATTATTTGTGTTACGAAATATTTTTTTCCCAGTCTACTGTATTTGGTTTTAGACTTCGTAATATCTCTTGTATCCTTTTATTTCATGTTTTCATGTAGTCAAATTTATCTATTCTTATTTTAAGGTTTGGGGTTTTCTTTATTTCTTGTTTTTGTAAAGAAATTCTTAGTATCAAGTAATAAGAATATCTTCCTAAAATTTAATCTAATTAGTGTATTATCTTGTTTATAATATTTAACATCTTCAATCCATCTGAAAAATATTTTTGTATGTACATGAGGTGAGGGCATATCTTTTCTTATAGATGGATGTATAATTAAGTCAGCACCATTTATTATATAAGCCACTCTTTGCCTGTTTATTGATGAAGTTTTCAAGTATATTTCGATTTGTTTTTTGGCTTCCTCTTCTAGTCTTCTTACTAATTTTTCTAGTCCTGTGCTAACACTGTCTGGATTACAGTCATTTTATATTATGTTTCAATAATTGATATAGCAAGGCTCTCTCAACCCTTCTTTTAAAAAATTATTGGTCACTTTTAAATGTATAATCTTCTTCTTGGTGCTAAAATAATTTTGCGCAAGTTTTGAAAGCCTTTTTGGATGTAGCTAGACATTGAAATACATTAACCTTTTTTATTTAGGAAAAAGAGACGTTTTTCTTACATTAAGTCTTCTTCCCATCTAAAACATGGCATGTCTCTCAATTGATGTAGATGCTATTTTGTATCTTTCAGAAAGAATTTAGTCTGCTTCATATAGATCCTATACCTTTCTTTTAAGATTTATTCCTGAGAATTGTGTCGTTTTTGTCACAATTGTAAACTGAATATTTTTCTCCTTCTCCATTTCTAACTGATTACCAGCAGGCTCTAGATTCTTTATGTTATTATGCCAGGTAGAAGAAGCATCTTACTTATTTCCAGGTTTGTCAACTTATCACTGACATTCTTTTTTCCTCTAAAATTTGCCATTATTCTAGCTCTAAACACTTACAGTAAGTTTGAAAAGCTATATCGGCTTTATATTATGTGCTTTATATATAACTCATGTGATTTTCCCTTGTGAGAAAGTTTAACAGAGGGCCAGGCGTGGTGGCTCATGTTTGTAATCCCAGCACTTTGGGAGGCCAAGGCAGGTGGATCACTTGAAGTCAGGAGTTCAAGACCAGTCTAGACAACATGGCGAAAACGGTCTCTACTAAAAAATACAAACATTAGCCAGGCATGGTGGCACGTGACTATAATCCCAACTATTCAGGAGGCTGAGGCACAAGAATAGCTTGAACCCAGGAGGCAGAGGTTGCAGTGAGCCAGTAAGCTGATATGGCACCACTGCACTCCAGCCTGGGTGACAGAGCAAGACTGTGTCTCAAAAAAAAAAAAAAAAAATTAAGAGTACTTAGGTTTTATCTATGAACCAAAAAGTTATTTTACAAATATTTATGAGAAAAAAAACTCTAAGAATGCAGGATTTGGAGTTGGACATAGGATTACTTTACATCACACAATGTGGTTAAAAAGACTATTGTGTGACTAGCACCTGCCACTTTGCTGTGACCATTTATAGATTCCCCTTCAGTAGTATTTTCATAACTCAGCCCCCTAATTCAAGCCATAATGGCCTCAGCAGCGAGAGCACATGGGAAGGTAAAGAGATTCAGCATGAGGACTGGTTCTTGGGGGAGGCCATCCAGCTGCCAGTTGAGGGAAGGTTCAGGAGGCCTATAGGAACTGTCATACCAGCTTCAGGGGTGATGGCCTTGTGTTGGAGCTACTGATTCCAAAAGGAAAGTGACTAGGTTCCTTGTAGTGATGAAACTGCAACAGAAAGTCAAAAGCAATTCCTAGGTGAGGATGACAATAAGCATTGGCCAGGAATCTTTTCCAAAGACAGCAGGTCCACAGTCAACCATACTGTACCTCAGGGCAAGTCTCCAGTCCTAGAAGGGACAAGAGTACTCAACAAGGTACTGACTGGAACTTAGAAACCAAGGCTGAGGCAAAAGCCAGTGCCACCAGCTGAGGCAGCAAACAGGTACAGCAACAGCAGGATCTGATAACAAGGTGGTCTGGGAGTAACTCCTGGGCACAAAGGCTGCCAGTATGCCATCAGATCCTGGGTCTGGCCTCTTGGTTCCTTGACCTCCCCTCCTTCAGTGACTTTGTCCTCCATGCTAGTCACTCACTTGCATCATAATATCTAGACCTTGGCATCACCAACAATTGCAACTCCTCCGTAATCTCAGTTCCATATATCCCACTTTCTGACCACCACTTCCTGTCTGTATAGCTTACTCTTTCTGTTACCTGAATGCCAGCTCTCATTCATTTTCACCAGATGACAAGTTCTCTGCATTCTCACTGCCCCTTATGCCTTTTATGTCCTTTTTACTTCTTTATCCAGCTTAAATTCCACAATTATTACACAAGAGTATCTTATTTTATTATACTTCCTTTCATTGCACTTAGCAGATAGTGCATTTTTTACATATTGAAGATTTGTGGCAACTCTGCCTTGAGCAAGGCTATCAGCACCATTTTTTCAACAGCATGTGTTCACTTAGTATCTGTGTCACATTTTGGTAATTCTTGTACTATTTCATACTTTTCCAATATTATTACATCTGTTACCATGACCTCTTGTTACTGATCTTTAATGTTACTATTGTAATTGTTTTGGGACACCACAAACTGCACCCTTATGAGACAGTGTACTTAATTGATTAATGTGTGTGTTTTGACTGTTTTACCAACTAGCTGTTCCCATTTCCCTCCCTCCCCTCAGGCTTCCCTCTTCCCTGAGACCCAACAATACTGAAATTAGGCCAATTAGTAACCCAACCTCTAAGTGTTCAATTGAAAGGAAGAGTTGTGTGTCTCTCCCTTCAACCCAGTTAGAATCGATTAAGCTTAGTGAGGAAGGCATGTTGACAGCCAAGATAGGCTGAAAGCTAGGCTTCTTGCACCAAACAGTTAGCCAAGTTGTGAATGCAAAGGAATAGTTCTTGAAGGAAATTTAAAGTGCTACTCCAGTGAACACACAAATGATAAGTGAAACAGCCTCATTGCTGATAGAGAGACAGTTTTAGTGGTCTGGATAGATCAAACCAGTCATCACATTCTCTTAAACCAAAGCCTAATCCAGAGAAAGGCCCCAACTCTCTTCAATTCTATGAAGGCTGAGATAGGTGAGGAAGATGTAGAAGAAAAGTCTGAAGGTATCAGAGGTTGATTCATGAGGTTTAAGGGAAAAAGTCATCTACCTACAATAAAAGAGCAAGGTGAAACAGCAAGTGCTGATGGAGAAGCTGCAGCAAGTTATCCAGAAGATCTAGTTAAGATCATTGATGAAAGAGGCTATGCTAAAAACATATTTTCAGTGTTGACCAAACAGCCTTCTATTGGAAGAAGATGCCATCTGAGACTTTCATAGCTAGAGAGGAGAAGTCAATGCCTGACTTCAAAGCTTCAAAGGACAGGCCAACTCTCTTGTTAGAGGCTAACGCAGCTGGTGACTTTAAGTTGAAGCCAGTGTTCATTGACCATTCTGAAAATCTGAGGGCCCTTAAGAATTATGCTAAATCTCCTCTGCTTATGCTCTATAAATGGAACAACAAAGCCTGGATGGCAGCACTTTTGTTTACAGCTTGGTTTACTGAATATTTTTAAGCCCACTGCTGAGACCTACTGTTCAAATGAAGATTCCTTTCAAAATAATACTGCTTATTGCCAAAGCACCTGGTTACTCAAGAGCTCTGAGGGAGATGTACAAGGAGATAACTGTTGTTTTCTTGTTGCTAACACACCATCCATTCTGCAGCCCATGGATCAAGAAGTCATTTTGACTTTCAAGTCTTCTGATTTCAGAAATATATTTCATAAAACTATAGCTTCTATGGATACATATGGGCAAAGTAAATTGAAAACTTCTGGAAAGGATGCACCATTCTAGATGTCATTTATAACATTTGTGATTCATGGGAGGAAGTTAAAATAGTAACATTAGCAGGAGTTTGGAAGAAGTTGATTACAACCTTCATGGATGGCTTTGGGGGGTTTAAGCCTTCATTGGAGGAAGTAACTGCAGATGTGGCAGAAAAATAAGAGAAGTGGAGCCTGAAGATGTGACTGAATTGCTGCAACCTCATGATAAAACTTGAACAGATGAGTAGGTACTTCATACGGATGTGCAAGGACAGTGGTTTCTTGAAATAGAAACTATTACTGGTGAAGGTGCCCTGAACATAGTTGAAATGAAGACAAAGAATTTAGAGTATTTCATGAACTTAATTGATAAAGCAGTGGCAGGGTTTGAGAGTATTGACTCTAATTTTGAAAGTTCTACGGTGGGGAAAATGTTATCCAACACCATCACATGCTACAGAAAATTTTTTTCTGAAAGGAAGAGTCAATCAGTGAGGCAAACTTTATTTTTGTCTTATTTTAACACATTGCCACAGCCACCCTGATCTTCATCAATGACCACGCTAATCAGTCAGCAGCCATCAACGTTGAGGCAAAATCTTCTACCAGCAAAAAGATTACAACTAGCTCAGATGATTGCTAGCATTTTTTTTTACCAATAAAGTATTTTTCAATTAAGGTATGCACATTTTTTAAGACATAATGACATCACACACTTCCTATACTACAGTATAGTGTAAGCTTTTACATGCACTGAAAAACAAAAAATTCATATGACTCACTTACTGTGATATTTGCTTTATTGTGGTGGTCTGGAACTGAACCCACAGTACCCCCAAGGTATGCCTCTAAATCACTCTCTTGCATACTTGCATATAATTCCCTTGCCACTCTTTCACTTCATTGTACTCATTTGGCAAAAGCATAACTCTTGTCAGACTGGATGTTCTTCTCTGTTCACTCCTCTAGATTCTCGCTCTATCCTTCTTTGCTCTGTGCCCTAGGAGGCTGCCTTTTATAGATGTCTTAACAAGATTCTCCCTCCTTTAGCTATTAGTTAGGTTCAGCCAATGAGAGGGACCACGGAGCATGGAAGGCAGGAGAAAGAGTGGTAGGGGTATTGATCTTCTGCTCTTCACAGTCAGGCTGAAGTTTGGCAATGGCTGAGTTTCTTTAAGGCCACAGATCGGAATGAGGGACCTTTCTCCTACAGCTGCACTTGTCACAGGGTTCTGATAACTACTCTTGCCCTTTTAGCCTTGGGGTGGTAATGTCTCCCTGCTGTTGCTAACCCTGGAGTGTTTCATCATCCTGTGGGCTCCCCATATCACAGCCCTTATCTTCAAGAATTGTCCCTTCATCAGATTCTCTTCAATTTTAACTCCTCTTGAAAGTGTCTTTTCTTTCCTCCTTGGGTTAAATCCAATTTTCAGCTACTCAGTGGCTGCTCCTGTGCATCTAAATATGGCTGGAGAAAAACTACAACCTCCTAATGAGTTGTAGTGAAAATTTATGACCAGGAACTATCACTGTGCCCCTAATGGCTACAGGTAATGATACCACATATTTCAAGTTCATTCATTCCCCTCCTCTCTATTTCACACCTTCTTCTCTCTTCTTAAACCCAAAATTTCATCCCATCTTCACTCTCAACAGGTGATTTTATTTCCTACTTTCCTGAGAAAATTGAAGCAATCAGAAGACAACCTCCCCCAGCTCGCACCATCTCACGTACCTAACAAGCAGCCTCATCTCCCACATACTCAGCTTTTCTCTCTGGTACCACAGATGATCTATTTCTACTCTATATAAAGCTAGTCTCCACACTTGTGGACTGGACTCCAACCCCTCTTATCAAATCAAGGACATTGCTCTAGCAATTTTCCTTTGTCTCTCCACAGCATCAACCTTTTCTCTCTCTCTTCTCTCTCTCTCCAATCATTGTCATCAGCCATATTAGCATTTATATTTCTCTCATTTAAACAACAACAATAACACCTCACTTATTCCCTACTGTCCCATTTCTCTTCCTTTCCATTGGCAGCAAGATTCCTAGAAAGAGTTATCTATATTTACTGTTTTCAGCTGCTTTCCTTGCATTTCATTTGAACCCATTCCATGTTATTAATTATAATGCTCAAACCTTGGGCCTTGACATATCAGCAGCTTTTGATGCTCTCCCTCTTCCATAATACTCTCCAAACATACCACATTCTTGGTTTTCGTCATACCTCTTGGGTTGCTTCTTCTCACTTTCTTTTGCTGTTTGCTTCGCTTAATTTATCCTCTTAATGTTGTGGTGCCCCAAGGCTCAGACTTGGACCCCTTTTTCATCTACATTTTGATAACCTCAAGCATTCCCATGTCCTTTAATAAATTCTACATGCTAATGATTGCCATTTTTATGAATCTGTTGAACTCCAAGCTCATATGCCCAAGTGCCTACTCAACATCTTCTTGTGAATGTCTGATATTTCCAAAACAAGCCTCTTGATTTCCCTGTTCCCTAAACCAGCTCCATCCATAGCCCTCCCTATCTCAGCTAATGTCAACTCCAATCTTCTAGCAGCTCAGACAAAAAGTTGTAGTTATTCTTGACTTTCCCCACCAGTACCCCTTATTTTGTCTCCTGTTATCCTTCTTGCTCAATTGGTTCCAGTTACACTGGCTTCTTGGCTGTTCTTTGAACATGCCAGGCATATCTTTGCCATAGAGACTTTCTTGTAACTTATCCCTCTGGGTAGAATGTTTTTTGGGGTGTATGTGTTTGTGTGTGTGTGTGTGTGTGTGTGTACCTGTGTGTTTTGAGACAGAGTCTTGCTCTGTCACCCAGGCTGGAATGCAGTGGCGTGATCACAGATGACTGCAGCCTCAATCAACTGGGCCTCCCAAATAGCTGGGACTACAGGCATGCACCGCCATACCCAGCTGTTTTTAAAATTTTTGTAGAGACAAGCCTTGCTGTGTTGCCCAGGCTGGTCTCTAACTCCTGGGCTGAAGTGATCCCCCAGCATCAGCCTCCCAAAGTGCTGAGATTAAAGGTATGAGTCACCTCACCCAGCATAGAATAGAATGCTCTTTCCGCAAATATCATCTGGCTACCTTCCTCTCATCCTTTTAATCCTTACACAGTTCTCATTTTCTCAATAAGACTTACCCTGACCATTCTGTGTAATAATGCAACTTACGTATACATAGACACACACACACACACACACACACACATGCACACACACATCCTTAACTCCATTTTGTCATTTTCTCAGAGAACTTACCACCTTAATTATAAATATTGTTTGTTGTCTATATCGTCTGCTGAAATATAAGCTCTACAAGGGGATGGGGGATCCTTCTGTTTTGTTCACTGATATATCCCAAGTTCCTGGAACAGTTCCTGGCACATAGTAGACACTCAAGTATTGAGTAGGCACAAAAATGTTGTTGAATGAATGGAAGGTAAATTAAATATTATTAAATCCTGCTGGTATGGAGGAGGAATCTAAATATGCTTGTATCCTGCTTATCTCAGACAAAATGGGATCAAGGACCAGGTCAGAACTCATATAGAGAGTCTACCTGGATAGATCTGGATAGGAGAGTCTAGCCAAGGTAGAGGCAGTTTTAGGGAAAGGGAAAAAAGGCCAGCAGATCCTCCCAATCTTGCAGCAGTGTAAGGCTCAGCTGAGAAGATCCTTGTCCATGCTGGTTGGAATTTGGAGAGTTCTGCAAGGTCCAAATGCGGAGAAAGTAATAGGTAATAAGGTACTAGGGTTTATTCACTGACATAACTAGAGAAAGCTTTTGCTAATGATAAGATATGCATCCCAGCATGTATTTGCCTAAGATATTCAGGAATACAGAAATCAGAGGGGTGTGTGTGTGTGCACATGTGTGTGTATAGAGTGTTTTTGCTCCCACCTTTTCCTGAATGTAGTTTATATAATCCAGAAGGAATGAGACAATGTGCAAGCCCCAGACCAAAGATGAGTTCCAGAGATTCTCTGTTCAGGCTTGTCTGCCCAACCCTTTATCAAGTTTCACTCCCTGAGGAAATCCAACCAGTTACACCAGCATCTACAGATGTTAATCTGTACTAGTATAGCTCAGTGCCTTTCAAAACATGGCCTGTGGATCACCTGGATCAGAATAGTTGGGTGTCCCTGACAAAAATGTAAATTCCTGAATCCCCCTCAAACCTATTAAATCATAGGATAGGGTCAGGAATCTGCATACTCAAGAAGTTCCCTAGATAATTCTGGCACATATAAAAGGTTGAGAACCACTGCTAGAGATGAAGAGATGTGCTTTGCCCTACTTTCATTGGTCTATACTATTTCATCTTTTATTCTAAGTCTCATCCTTTTTTTGTTTTGCATTTTAAAAGGAAGACTTTGTTCTGAAAATAATCCATTTTTGGGATTAATTGGGAAATTACAGATAAAGTTTACTTGATTCGATGATTCCTGTGACTCATTTCCTCTCCTTCATGTACTTTTAGGTGGGTGATAAGAAGCGCCAATCCATATCCTAACCAGGCACACAAATTCCCCTTTTTCTCCCAGTTAGGGTTTTGTTGAACTTTTTTTTTTTTTATACTTTAAGTTCTAGGGTACATGTGCACAACGTGCAGGTTTGTTATATATGTATACATGTCCCATGTTGGTGTGCTGCACCCATTAACTTGTAATTTACATTAGGTATATCTCCTAATGCTTTCCTTCCACCCTTTCCCCACCCCACAACAGGCCCCAGTGTGTGATGTTCCCCTTCCTGTGTCCAAGTGTTCTCATTGTCCAATTCCCACCTATGAGTGAAAACATGCAGTGTTTGGTTTTTTGTTCTTGCGATAGTTTGCTGAGAATGATGGTTTCCAGCTTCATCCAGGCAACCTACAGAATAGGAGAAAATTTTTGCAATCTACTCATCTGACAAAGGGCTAATATCCATAATCTACAAAGAACACAAACAAATTTACAAGAAAAAAACAAACAACCCCATCAACAAGTGGGCGAAGGATATGAACAGACACTTCTCAAAAGAAGACATTTATGCAGCCAGCAGACACATGAAAAAATGCTCATCATTACTGGCCATCAGAGAAATGCAAATCAAAACTGCAATGAGATACCATCTCACACCAGTTAGAATGGCAATCATTAAAAAGTCAGGAAACAGCAGATGCTGGAGAGGATGTGGAGAAATAGGAACACTTTTACACTTTCACACTGTTGGTGGGACTGTAAACTAGTTCAACCATTGTGGAAGACAGTGTGGCGATTCCTCAAGGATCTAGAACTAGAAATACCATTTGACCCAGCCATCCCATTACTGGGTATATAAGCAAAGGATTATAAAGCATGCTGCTATAAAGGCACATGCACACGTATGTTTACTGTGGCACTATTCACAATAGCAAAGACTTGGAACCAACCCAAATGTCCAACAATGATAGACTGGATTAAGAAAATGTGGCACATATACACCATGGAATACTATGCAGCCATAAAAAAGGATGAGTTCATGTCCTTTGTAGGGATATGGATGAAGCTTTTAAACTGCCTTGTCTTCAGCTCTAGATCAACAATTCCTTCTAAGTTAAGGACTGTTTTCCAGAGAAAGTGAAAGTTTCACACCAAATACAGGAACTGAGCAGAATTTGAGGCTAAAATATCCTCTCTCAATATTAATTAACCCCAGGCCGAATTGCAGTAGACAGACTATCATCTGTAGCATCATCCATGATTTAGAACAATGCAATCATGAACTGCAATCTGTAAGTATGCTTTCCTCGCCGAGCAACCCACTGTCTGGTACCAAACAGGTAGAAAGTCATATCTAAGGGGTTCCCCAGTTATCATAATTTGATTTCAGCAAATAATCAGTTGATCTTAAGATCTTCTAGATTATTTCTTAAAGGGAAACTCAATAGAGGAAATTTAGCTAACAGAATACCTATCCTTCCAACTTCTCTCTAAAACAAAATGATTTGGCTTTTATTAAAGGAGACTTCAAAGCAAACTCTTTTTGCCCAGTTCACCTTCATTATCATCGAAGCTAAAGAGAATTCAGCAGATATTAGGATAATTCCAAAAGACTATTTTTTGCTCTTGGGTTATCTTGCTTTCCAAATGATACCCCAAATCCCCAACAATCAAGTAGAATTCCAGAACCATTTAAAAGCATAGGAAATTTCAACACACCCTGTCTCTTCAGAACCCAGTTGCTTTCAGAAAGAAGAATTCTCTTTATCAGTATTTTAGAAGGACATATCAAAATGCTTGTCATTTTGAAATTTCTATTAATTTTGTATTACTTCGTACTTTTCAGTTCTCAAAATAATACTGTGAAAGTGACTATTTTTTTTTTCAATTTTCCCAACTTTGTTGGGGGTGGGGAAGCATACGATGTAAATTTATTAAATCTAGGCTAGAACCTCATAACACCGTTTACTAGAGACAAATTTGGTAAGGAGGGTCCAACTTCTATGGTAAGTGGGTTAATTGATGAAGGAGCCTGTCCTCATGGGGCAGTTTCAGCTAGAACCAGTGCTACAGCACTGCCCACAAGCAAAGCCTTATATCAGACCACCACACAAAATGGAAATAAGGTAGGAAACAGGCCTTACATCCTGCCCAAAAAGGCATCCAGCATAACCTGCCTTGCAGTGAACTGGCTTGGGTTCTTGTACTCCTTTGGAGAGTAGTCCTTAGGTAGGTAGGGTAGGAAGCAGAGCTCCATTCTTGGGGTGGAGGACCAGCCTGAACAAAACAGTATGTCAGAACCTCCCTCCACTAGACGAGGCTTCAGGAAGCGGGCTGTCTTTTACAGAGATTTGGTGTCCTAGGCAGGTAGAGATATCCCCAGTCAGCTCTATGAGCACTAGTCCCATGTCTGATGGGAAGCAAGGCTAGACTCTGGAGTCTGTGTGTGTGTGTCTGTGTGTGTCTCTCTCTGTGTGTTAATGCCTGTTCTTCTGTTCCATAATTCCCCCACAAGGCCCAAGGACAAATGTATTGTCTAGGAGAATTTGCAAGGAGGTAGGAACATGGCTCTGGACACAGACTGACCTTGGTTGGAATCCTGCCTCTGCTACTTAAAAGCTAAGTGACATTGGGCAGGTTTCCTTAATCTCTTTCAGTCTCAGTGTCCGCAACCAGAAAGTGGGAATAATAATAGTCATCCCATAGAATGGTTGTAAGGAATAATTAGACTGGATAGCATATTGTAAATTTTCTAGCACAGTATCTGTCACATAGTAAGCCCACAATAAGGGCCCCTATTAACATTAAGATGATCTTATCTGTGCCATTTTCCATGCTTCCTTTGAATTCATGGAACAAAGTAGTGAAAAACTCTGCTCAGCAAATACAAAATCATTGTTTAGACCAGATCTGAGGCCAGCATAAAAGCCAAAAGAATGTTGTAGTTAGAGAGTCCAAATGCAACCCTAGCTCTTCTGAATTCCCTAAGGGGCTGCTCAAGGTAAAGCTGTCACAGAGAGTTTGTGATTAAACCATTGGATAAAAGCCAGACACATTGCATGCTTGAAAAAGGAGTTATTTTCACAAGGGTAATTGCCAGAGACTGATGCAGTCAAGAGTCAAAGCAGGGTAGATTCTCATCAGAAATGTGTGCCCACAGAAAAGACTCTTGGCAGAGGACACGCAGCATTAGGCTGTGACATCAGACTTTTGGGCCACTGAGTTGCATAAGCAGGCCCAGTAGAGCGAAAACTCACCAGTAAGAATTAACGCTGGTGGAAGTTTAAGAATGCCAGGCCCCAAGAAGCGTGCAAAATCACATTGCTATGGAACAGCTGGTTCCTTCAGTGCCTGAGATCTTTGCCAGATTCCATCTTTTTCCATAATAATATATTACCTCTATTAACTTACAGAATCCAGGGCAAGATTATATGAAAACTACTAGATGCTGTGCAAATGGCCCCTTATCTGTAACTAGAAATTATGTATGTTGTAATCAGTTTGCTATAACTAAAACTGCGAGCCCCAACATGAAGAATCTTGTTCTTCACGGCATAAGACGCTTGAGCAGCTTTATTTTATTTTACTTTTTAACTGTCTTTGGCAGCCGTCCAATAATACTCGGTGAGAAGCAGTCCCTTGCACTCCAGCCACTCCCTTGCTGCTCCATTTAGCCCCTTAATAAAGCTTGTTGAGCAATTAAGTCAGGAACATTGAAACCTTACTCACCTTCAGTCAACCTTTCCTTAATTGGGCAATCAATTTACATACTTCCAGTCCTGACAAAAGAGAAATGCAGTTTTGGCTATCCAGGAGCGAGCTATTAAGATTGTAGCCATTTATCTGAGTACTGGCTTCTTAGTTACACACATGTAATACAAAAGAAAGATCTACGTGCTTGTTTTCATACTTCATCTTTCTTGATTTTTTTTAGCAAGTGGAAGTTTAAAATCATTGGCTCAAAACATAAAAACACTATTGATATTTCCATAGTATCTTTTTACAATTCTCAGGGTCACTTAGATTTGTGACTGAAAAAAAAAAACATAGCCCTCAAAATGGCTATTTGAATGATTATAATTTCACAAATACATCTTTTAAAGAATAGTGAACTGAAGTAAGGCATCATTGGTGACTTGTTCCAAACAATTGGTTACACAAGTGTATTTAAAAAGGAAAACTTTTGTTCACTTTCATATTTTCACTTAGAAGGTTCTTCTTAAATATCTGAAGTGAATTTGCAGATTGAAAAGTTACAGCCTCATTCATAGATTGGGAACAGTAGTTCTCAAACATCTGTGTGTGTCCAGTGCTGTCCCAGGATCTAGTTTTCACTGGCCAGGAAAAAAATGAGAAAATCGATCACATTGAAGTGAGGTGTTTTTTTTTTCTTTCATATATTTGAAAGTATTCCATTTAAAGGGCTGACCTTTTCCTAAGATTTTTTGGCTTCTCTCTATCTCCATACTTCTTTTATTTTTAATTGTACTTGTCCATGAAATCTAAATGTCGGGAACCACTGCTGGTATGTCTAGAAATATAAGAGCTTGTCCTCTGAGAATTGGCTGAGCTCACTAAATTCACATTGTGCAGGCCACAGAAAAGCTGTCAGCTTTAGGTCAATAACAATTTGGCTCAACTAGCTGAAAATAGCCCCGAATGGTGTCCAGTCTCCTACCCTTTTCCTTGTCTAATTAAATCCACTTCCTCCCCAAATCCTCATCGTCATGAACTGCCTCCATTTTAAAATACAGGAAACGTTGGACCAAACTCATTTATTTGAACCCAAGAAGAGTGAGTAGTAATTGCTGGGTAACCTGTGCTGAATCCAAAGTGATAGAATAATCTCTGAAGAATGAAAATGGAGGGAAATAAATATTCTCACCTCTCTAAAAAACAATAATGTTCACCCACATAAAAAATCTGTAGGCAGGCAGCAGCTCCATTTTGATTCAGCTAGATGGCTTCACGCTAGTGAAGAAAACATTCTGGCAAAGAATTATTTTATCCAAAAGTAAAACACAGAATTCCAAGTACCTGGTATAGCCCAAGTGAAAGCACATCCAAAGGAAATCTCTCCATACCCACTGCCTTTTAGCATTACCACTCCTCATTTTACCTCTTAATATAAAGCCACAAAGTGAGTACATGTAACTACAGCACATCTTGGGCTGAGGTGGCTGGGAAATTTGATTCCCCAAAGAAAGGAAGAGCATGAAAATCCTCTGAGGAAAGTGATCTTGGCAAGGACTCTGGCTAGGACTCCAGCCCATGTGGATTTCGCATCCTTTGAAGTGTTTATGGTTCTATCCAGTTTTTCATCACTGAGAGAGAAAGAAAAAAAAAACTACAAAGTCCTCTCTTTTATAGAAGATATTTTCAGATTTAGATTTTAGCTAGCTTCAAATTCTTGTACACAGAGATACATATAAAACTGTCACTTTGATAAAGTTCTAGGAAAAAGTTAATATAATTTTAGAATCCTGTCTACTGAGTATCAGTAGCCATCCTTCATACCCCATAACCAATTATCTACTCTGGTTGATGAGAACCTTCACAGTGATTCTTTTGGCTAGCTTTTATGCCATAAGGAAAGCAAAGTTCCTGGATCTGACATGCAGAAAATCTTGGTTTTAGGAATTCTAAAGAATAGAGAGCAAAGTTTATAAAACAAGAGTTCAGGACAAGAGCCTGTGGCAATCTCCTCTTTCCTCATCTTGGGTACCTCAGTCTTTTATTATATTTTCCTACTACCTACTTTATCCTCCTACCAAAGGTCTGAGTGGGGCATTATTTAGTGCCATAAATAATAAACTGTTAGTGGCTCTTTGATGCTCTCAAAGTACTTTCACTTTTACTGTTATATTTCATCATCACAGAATATATGCAGCAGGTATTCTTACTATCCTGAACTTATTGAGGAAAAAATTCAGGTTCACAGATGAATCACAACACCTGGGAAAAGGGACAGAACTGGAACTCAAAAATCAGTTTTCCTTATTTCATAGCCTGTGTTTTAAAAAGCATTTGATGCTAAATAAGTTAGCAGTATAAAGCCTAAGTCAGAAATCTAGTTTTTTTAGTTAAACATACTTTATTTTTTTCTCAAAATTTGTAATTGCCTGAGTTCCTACACCATGCTTAAAAATGAAACAAAACAAAACTAAGAGTAGAGGTGGTCTCACCACCCAATTCTTCCCTTCTCTCAGGAAATTATAGCCAACAGCATGAAGGGGCCATGGGCAAGCCAAGTAAGGCACTGAAAGATACAGACAGATAAAAAGCAGGACAAAAGTAGAAGTAGTATTTACTACAGGCAAAATCAGTGAACCTGCATTCTGGGGCTGGAGAAGCAGGGCAAGAAACCAAGAAGAATGCCCTCTGGGAGGTGGAGAAGTTACACTAGGAAAAGACAAAAAGTACCAGTTCCAAGCTGAACAGCTAGCACCTCTCATCTCTCCCACATAAACAGTGTTTAAACAGAGGAGACAAACCAATTCTCAAATACAAAGATGAACAAACAACTAAGAATCTGCAAACATTTGGAAAACACTAATACCTTGAAACAAAGGCAAAAACTCAGCAAGTAAAACATTTTGAAGAATCATAGTTAAAAGAGCTCACAACATTTTGGAATAAGCATATAAAAATCTCTGGAAAGATGTAGAAGGACACTGTAACTAAAACATTAGCTGAATATGGTAGAAATTTAAGACTTGAAAAACAAAATAAAAACATTGATTTGGGGCAAAATAGTAGAGTGGACATAGACAAATAGCATTTTGAGAATGCTCTCAAAACAATGGAAAACATAAAGGAATAAAGAATACAAAGAGCCAGGCTCAGTGGCTCACGCCTGTAATCCCAGCACTTTGGGAGACTGAGGCAGGCAGATTACCTGAGGTCAGGAGTTCGAGACCAGCCTGGCCAACATGGTGAAACCCCATCTCTATAAAAAATACAAAAATTAGCCAGGCATGGTGGTGGACACCTGTAATCCCAGCTACTCGGGAGGCTGAGGCAGGAGAATCGCTTCAAAACAGAAGGCGGAGGATGCAGTGAGCTGAGATCATGCCACTGCACTCCAGCCTAGGCAAAAGAGTGAAACTCCGTCTAAAAAAAAAAAAAAAAAAAGAAAAGTTTAGAGACATGAAAGATTGACCCAGATTTCCGCAGCCATTTAATAAGGGTTCTAGAAATAGGAGTTCATTTTAAAGGCATTCTAGAGAAAACGTAGGTGAGAAAAAATTGAGAAATTAGTAAAATAAGATTTCTTAGATTAAGAAAATATTCATATTGTTAACCAACAGGTTCCAAGCAGAATAAATTTTAAAAAAATGATTCACTCAGAGTGACCCTTGTGAAATTTCAGAACAAAGAGAATAAGGTGGGCATTCTAAAGGCTTCTAGAGGGTAAACAACGGATGATCTATTTAAGAATGAATATCATGTTGACATTAGACTTCAATAATGCTGAATTAAGAAGATTGTAACATCCTCAAAGTTCTGAGAAAAGATTGACCCTAAAATTCTATACCTAGCTAAACTATAACTTAGGTGAAGGCAAAGACATTTTTATAAATGTAACTACTCAAAAAATTATCAACCATGAGTTATCTCTGAAAAAATTAGTAAAGAATGTACTCCCAAATAATGAAAAATGAACTCAAGAAGAAGACACAGGATAAGAAAAAAGGGAGGAATGGACAAAGAAACTAGAAAAAATTACAGATGCTCCTTGACTTATGATGAAGTTACATCCCAATAAACCTATTGTAAGTTGATAACATTTTCAACTTACAATGGGTTTATCCTGATGTAACCTCTTAGGTCAAAGAGCATACTGAATGGGTATGCTTTGACACCATCATAAAGTTGACAAATCATAAATCAAACCATCATAAGTAGGGGACTTATTAAGTTATTATATACTTATAATTGTTAATTAATAATTTAACAATTATTAAGTTAAATCTTAATAATTGGAGGTAAGGAAAGAGAATAACCACCAGAAATGAAAATCCAGATGATCTCAGCATAAAATAGCAGCAGAAAAAGAGTAAGCTGGTAAATGAAGGTATGCAAAAGTTTGTCTCATGATTGAGTTAAATGCTGGATCACTCTAGACATAGAGAGAAAAATATACTTAAAAGGTATATTATAAAAGATATAAGAATAATCATTACGAAGTAGAAATAGATTGTGTAACTTCCAAGCAACTAGAAAAACTAAATGTAACAAAAACAAAATAAAACTTCGATAATTGAATAAAAGACAAAGAACAGGAGAAAATAAGCAACAAAAAACACAAAATCTACAAAACCATATGATAGGAAATCCAAAATTCACTCCTTGTAAACTTACCTGGAATATTGAGAACAATGAAAACAGGCCTTAGAAAGAAGTTTTATTTTAGAATAAGCCATCTTAGATGGAGGGACCCATTGGACCTATAACTTTTGTTGCAGGAAGGGATAAACCTAAGCCTGTCCAAAGCATCTGTCTCCGGCACTTGAAAAGCCAAATTACTGCTTTATATATTTACACATCCTTTCTCATGGGAACCCATAATATATTATGCTTGTGAAAGCTCTTAAGATCATGCTGCTTGCCAAAGAATCATCATAGGAAACCTATGCTACTTCAGAGTTTACATACATAGACAAATACACACATATATACATACAATACACATATATATGCATATATATAAATACACATTTTAAAAAACAGCTTTATTCAGATATAATTTATATGTCACTATATTTACATCATACAATTCAATGGCTTCTAATATATTTTAAGAGTGCAACCATCAGCATAATCTAATTGTAAAATATTTCATTACCCCAAAAAGGAATCTTATACCCATTAGCAGTCAAGTCCCACTTCCAAACTCTCCTCTCCCATCCTCCAGTCTCTAGCAACCACTAATCTACTTTCTGTCTTCACAGATTTGACTCTTCTGTGCATTTCATATAAATGGTATCACGCAATATGTGGTCTTCTGTGGCTAGCTTTTTCCGCTTAGCATGAATGAAAGTTTATGCTTTTAAGGCTCATCCATCTTAATCTATCATGTATCTGTACTTCTTTCCTTTTATGGCCAAATAATAATTCATTTTGCTTTTTGTTTAAATATACATATATATTATTGTGTGTGTAAATACATATATATATTAAATCTCTATTAATATCTTTTAGAATCATAGTTATAGATTTGGAAGTGGCCTGAGAGGTTATCTATATGCTAGTTCAACCCTTTCATTTATGTATAAGGAACAGCTTAGACAAGTGAGGCATCTTGCCTAAGGCCAAAAGTCAGTGGTTGATGGATTCCAGAATCCCAGACTGATCCCAGTCTGATTCCTTTCTGACTCAGATTCCTTTCTGAGTCAACTGCACTGTTTACTCTTCTAAGGAAAGAAAATAGTTTAAAACCTTTAAGGATATTTTGATGAAGGGAAGGGGACATGGGATGTCTAGTTTCCTGACAGAAAGTGATTGGTTTTTCTTACAGTGAAAGATGTGTTTAATCATTTTAATATGGGCTTCTACCCGGGGAACAACTTCCACACTAGAGACAATCCCAGCCCAAATTCACAGAACTACTGCAGTCCTTGCACAGGAAACATTTGGATTTCATCTAATTTAAATAAATATGTGGTGATATTTTTTCTTTAAGCATCCACAGGCATTCAGAGAGCTACATATGAATATTTGGGCATTGTTTCATAAAGCAAATGTTATAGAAAGAAAGAAATTTTCATTTCTTAGGAAGTGACTGGAATAAAAATATGAAACTGAAAAAATGAAATAACAACAACAAAATGTTATCTAAAATGAAAGCAAAGCTGTTGGCAGTTATATATTGTGTGACTTTAATAGTCTGCTTCCCTGCTTGAATCTGACTAGCAATTCCATTTAACCATCTGAGTAATGATTTGTCTTAAAATTTTGCACCTTTTCTATAGGTTTTTGTGTCTTCATAAATGTAGCACTGTGTTTTACAAAGATAGTGGCATTCTTTGGATATTTTGCTTTTCAAATACACAGAATGGTGTTGTACACTTTTACACCACTACCCACCATAAATAAATATACCACACCACTATCTTTTTGCTAAGTACATGGTTGATTAATCACTATAGATTAAAGTAATCCCAAATCTAAAAACAATAGTTTTAAAGGCTAGTAGAAAGTGTATCTATAATTTATTGTTGTCTTAACAGTTTAATTTATAAATGAAAGAGTAATTGCAAAATTTTACCTCAAAAAAAAAAAACAAAACCATTTTTGGGATGTGTTCTTTCAATGAGAACAGCACCACCATCTGGAATGCAATAGTTTGTGCAATGAAAGAATTTACATGGTTTTCATTTTGTTTTGTCTTAGGCAACGGGGAAGTAATTTGTCTCTTCCCGAAAGGTTTTACAGGTAAAAATAATGCAAAATTAATATTTTGTTACCAAGTTAAAAATAACTATATTCCTCCTCTCTGACAAGGGATTTCTGTAGTTTGTGTCCGACAGAAATCAATTGATTTTAATGGCATCGGCCACTCATATGATTTTTTTGTAGTTCATGTTATTATAAAATTTACATTTCAACAGGGATTTTCTTGGCTATGCATTTTCTCCACAACTAAAAAAAAAAACACATTTTCTTTTCTTTAACCTGAGGTTAAATAAGTTTGATCTGATTTCTTACTTTTTTTCAAAAGTAGTGATTAATCAGAGTATATAATTAAAAAAAGGAAGCAATACTCTAAAAATTGAAAAATTCATACAACAGTTTTAAGCACTATACAAGCATGCAGAATTATTCTTATCATTATTATATAAATTCAAGGGAACTCTAATAGTGTGGCATATATACACATGTGAATGAAATATAGTTCTGTATATTCGTTTTACTCAACAGTAAATAAAATTATGCAAGACTTAAGCTCTTCTAAAATTTAAAATACCGTATAATGTTTGTTAAAATCCCTGCTATTCTCATGAATGGAACAAAGCAATTTATTCAAGAGCCAAAAATCACATCCAACACTCTAAACAATCATTTTCTTGTATTAGGACATTTTAGTCAATTGCTTTATTGCTATTGTTTTTCACAAATGAGCCTTAAAACTCAACTTTCCAATGTTCCATTCAGTTGCCAAAATCAATCTCACCCTGCACTGAGCCATGTGCATCCTCTAAAGTGGAGCCAAGAACAATTGTGTTTCCTGAAAAACAAAGGCAAAGATTCTCCACTATGTCAAATGAACACTACAGATAGACATTCTTTCCGATCTATTCCTAATGTCACTTTTGTATTTCAGTTCTCTAGTCTGCGAATATGTTACCATTCAGCTTATTTGATTATGCTTTCTCCTTTACCACTACCATTCTAAAGATACTTAACCTAGTGGCTAACACTGAGCATTTACAGTATACCAGCACTGCAATAGGTGGCTCACATGCATTCATTCATTCTCATGATCATCCTAGGAAGTAGGCACTATTACTTTCCCCACTTTTACAGATGAGGAGCCTGAGGTCCAGAGAATTTAAATAAATTTGCCCAAGGTCACACAGCTAATAAGAGGCATACCATGGGTTCCAACACAGAGTGTGATTCCCTTACCTTAATTTTATGCATCCATCATCAATAGGATATTGGTTTAATAACTTATGATACATCCAGAGAAAAAATACCATTAAAAGTGCAGATGTAGGTCTATATGTATTAATATGAAAATGACCAGATTTATTTTAAGTAAAAAATCAGGTTGCAAAATACTATGATTTTAAGATCCTGTTTTGTACAAATATTTGTGAGTTGAGTACAGAAAAAAGCCTGAAATGATATATAGTTAAATGCTAATTGTATTTATCAACAAATAATAAGATTCCAAGTGGGTTTCACTTTCTTTTTGTGAATTTCTGCATTTTATTATTTTAAAAATGATTAGGCATTACTTTTATAGCACTTTTAAAAATGCTACTTTCATTGGGAAAACCAGAAAAGAAATAGACCTTGAAAAATGAGTATGACAACATCCCCTTTTTCTTCCTGTCATTTAGGTCTGTCAGAAATGTTTGTATATATTTGGTGACACCTTTCTAAATATTAGGGAATGCAGAGCTAGGGGGAAAATCTATTTTTATTACAAGTAAATACTTGATATGAGAACTTAACATCTCAAGGTTAATTTAAATATATTAATCCTAGGGACTTTTTTCCCACTAAGATTCAGCAGAAATGTGTTTATAATCTTCTTAATCATCAGATTTTTTTAAAGATTGCTGACTGGAGCAATGATATTTTTGAACAGTGCCATAAATAGGCTTATGAACTACATGTTACAAGGTAAGTCTCTCCTTCAAAGACTTAGCTTCTCCACTCAACAAACAACTATTATGCACCGACTCTGTGCCAGGCACAGACATTACTAAATACATGAAACAAGAGTCTCTACCCTTGAAAGGTTTAAGTTCTAGCAAAAAGTAGACAGCCAAGTAAACTCATAGCATGGTTAACTCTGATAAGTGCTTGTATTAGTTAATTTTCACACTGCTATAAAGAAATACCTGAGACTAGGTAATTTTTAAAAGAAAGAGGTTTAATTAATTCACAGTGCTGCGTGGCTGGGGAGGCCTCAGGAAATTTACAATCATGGCGGAAGGTGAAGAGGAAGCAGGAAACTTCTTCACAGGGCAGCAGGAGAGAGAGCAGGGAAAAACTGCCAAAGACTAAAACTATCAGATCTCATGAGAACTCAATCACTGTCACAAAAACAGCATGGGGGAAACCACCCCCAAGATCCAATCACCTCCCAACAGATCCCTCCCTCGACACATGGGGATTACAATTCGAGATGAGATTTGGGTGGGGGCACAGAGCCAAACTACATCAGCGCTAAATTAATAGTAAAGAAAATCACAGGGTACAAAGAAAGTCTACCTAGTAAGCAAGTCAAAAAAGGCTTCATAGTGGGGTAGCTCTAGAGCTGGGCCTGGAGAGATAAAAATTTGTCTTCAGAAAGGAAGAGGGAATGACAAAATATAAGTAGCATTTCAAGGCATAATGAGAGTCAGATGAAAATAACACAATGGTTGGAGTGCTCAAAGAGGCTTTTTTAACTTACAAAAGTAGTATATCCTCATTGTAACAAATTAAACAATACAAAGCATTTAATTAAACAATACAAGGCATTCATTACCTCCCCCCACCCCCTTCCTCCATGCCCACTTCCCCAAGGAACAGCTGAACAGACTGGTTAAATGATGTAAAAATTATTTTGCTAACATTTCTCATTACTTTATGGCTAAATTGGCTTTTATTAGCTGGTTTGGAGCTTAACTATATTTCCTTCCACACTTTCTCCATCAAACACAGAACACCCACAAGGGTTTTATTTGCTTACTTTTCATTTGCTTCACTTTGGTAAATATGGAATCATTCTACTCACATTATTCAGCAACTTTCTTTTTTTTTTAAATTTAGCCATCTACCCAAAGATATCTCTCTTGCTCAATGAATATAGATCTGATACATTTTTAAATAACTGCATAATATTGCATACAGTGGAATTCATTCGATCATTTCCCTATTGTAGAACATTCAGTTTGTTTTTATTCCTTTTTTCCCTCCCAATACAAACAATGCTTTAATGACCACTTTCTTGTGTGTATCCTGAATTTTGTGTGTGTTTATTTTTATGGGACAGACTTCTAAGTAAGTATTTGTTGAGTCAATTACTATGTGGACTTTAAATCTTAATAGACAATGTTAATTTTATTTCAAAAAGCTCCTAGTAATTCATACACCAGTAATTCATGACAGCATGTATTTCAGTCAGATTTATTTTTTAAATGTATCTATCTTTCTCTTTGGACAGTGAATCCCTTGAAAGCTTCTCTGACATTAAATGCCATCACTTTTTAAAGGCTTTGCTAATCTGATGGCTGAAAGATGATACAATTTAAATTTTCCCGGTTATCTGGGAAATTAAATAACATTTCTTATGTTTGTTGGACTTTTTGAGTTCCTGTTCTGTCAATTTTCTCTTCATATACTTTGCCCATCTTCCTATCAGATTTTTTATTTGCCTTACTATTTTGTAGAAGCCCTTTATTTCTCAAATGTAATATAAATATTTTTTCCAGTCTATAATTTTTATTTTTATTTTGTTTCATTTTCATGTAGTCAAGTATGTCTGTCTTTCTTTTTATGACCTTTGAGCTCCTCTTGAATTTTTTTATTCTTAATTTTTCTTAGAGTTTACACTTTCCATCCATCTAGATTTTTAAATGTTGTCTGAGGATAATATATAACCTTGATTTATTCTAAAGGCATATCCCATTATGCCAACATCATGTATTAAATATCCCACCCTTTCCCACTAAATTGGAATGTCACCTTTTCTATGAATTTATTTCTGAACTCTGTTCTATTCCTGTGTTCTATTTACCTATTCCTGTGTCAATATCATACTTTTTATTGCTGTGGCTTTTATGGCTTAACAGGATGGCAGCGGGGTTAAGCATGTGGGCTCTCAAAACTGAAAGTCTGGGTTTAGTTCAGATGCCATCAACTTTGTAATAATCTTGTGCACATTACTTCAATGTCTTCATCTATAAAAAGGGGATAATAACAGTACCTAACCCACAGGGTTGTTATGAATATTAAATAACTAATTCCAATAAAGTGTTCAGAATAGTGCCTAGCTCAGGGGAAGTAGTCTGCCAATCGGTGTTAGTTATAATTATTATAACTGGTAGGGCATGTCACCTTTCACTATTCTTCTTATGCACACTCTCTTCTTTCTTCTCTGGTTTTGTTTTTCCTGTCCAGTTTTCCCACAAAATTCTTGGGATTTCTATTCATGTATGCATAGAGTATGTATCTGGAAGAGATTACAACAGACTTGTAACCATGGTTTCCTTAATGGAGGGGAAAGGGTTGGAACTTCACACAACTGAATTTTTTCACATGTGTATGCATAACAGTTTAAAAAATCTCTTCTGAGTTTTCTTTTTTATAATACCTTAGTATTCTGATTTGAATTGCATTCATATATATTTGTATGTATTCTAAACTGGCTTTGTTTCCTTAAGAATCTGAGTGCTATTGAGCACTTAAAGGTAGGTAGAATGCCTGAGGAATGAAAAACTTCATGAGGAAGGAACATCTGGGCTAGATCTTGAAGGATTAATGGATGTTTTTCTGACATAAGAGAGATGTGAGGAGATTCCAGAGTTTGAGAATGGCCTTGCCTAAAGACACAGAGATATGAACAAGGACTGCATGTGAGTGGCAGAGCCCGGGGGCTGGGAACGTGGCGGGGGAAGGATCAAGTCCTGGGATGTAAGACACAATGTGATCGGATGGGAAATGTGCTCGCTTTTTGTCTTCCCCCAGGGAATTTCAGGCTTGGAAAAAGATAAGGCAGAGGGAAAGGCAGAGCCAAGATAGCCAAGACAACATTAAACTGTAATTTCTGTGAAGACAAGGACCATGCCTGTTTCATTCGGCACTCTATCGTGATTCCTAGGACAGGGCATACGAGGGCCCCAACAAGTATTTGTGGAATGAATGCATGAAAAGTGCATCCAAAACAACAGTGACTGTTTTGAGTAGGACATGAAGGCAAATGATAATGTTGAATATGTTACCAAAAAAATTAATAGCACATTTAAATAAATAGCAAAAACATCATCACAGAGCAACCTCCTGCAATACTGATGATAAATATGTAATGAATGTTGACTGAATCAATGAATGCATATGAGATGGGCCTGAGAGAACATCAGATAAACTACTTTTTTGAAGGAAACACTTACTCTCCCTTCCAAGTTCCTACTTGAAAACTAATATTTGAAAATGAGTTAAAACTGTGTAACTACAATAATTGAAATGAGATGGAAAAGCAAAATTGAGTAACTTTAGACAGTGGCTAAAGATGCAGAACTAAAGCCAGACATAGTGGGCCATTCTTGTAATCCCAGCAACTTGAGAGGCTGAGGTAGGAGGATCATTTCAGCCCAGGAGTTTGAGATAGGTCTGAGCAACAAAGCAAGACCCCACCCCTACAAAAATAAAAGAATTAGCTGAGTGTGGTGGTGCACGCCTCTAGCCCTAGCTACTCAGGTGGTTGAGGCAGGAGGATCACTTGAGCCAAGAAGGGAGAGGTTGCAGTGAGCTATGATCACGCCACTGCACTCCAGCCTGGGCAACAGAAAAAGACTCTCCATCTCTTTAAACAACAACAATAACAAACAGAATTAGCCAGAGTGAGATCTGTGGAGCAGCTACTTCATGGCATATTGTCACCAATGCCAGAATGGAGATAACAGGTCAATGACATGAAGAGATTGCTTAGTGTGGTGAAAACAGCTCTGACTTGGAGTCAGGACTTGGGCTTCAGCCCCAGCTTTCACACTCACTAGGCAGCCCTGTTCTCAGTTCCTCCATCTGTAAATGATCTCTAAGTTCCCAGCCGATTCTGATATTCTGTGATTCTACATCATGAAAAATTCAAAAAAAAAAAAAAAAAAGGAGAGGAGAAGTTCACAGCCTGGCAACTTAGGGCTAGAATATCATCCATCGGCCATTGCAGCCATTTTAAGAAAGCAACATCCTTTAGTCAACAAATATGTATCTGTCTTGTAAGGCAGCATGCGCTGTCCAAATGATAGAAAATAAATGAAACATAATCCCACTCTCAAGGCATTTTCAGTGTAGCAGAAGAAAGGAAAATAAATATCTAGAAATAAATAAAATTCAAGCAGAGTGTGGCAAGCACTATGAAAGAAACACAAACGAAATGTTACTGAGCATTTGAGCGCCGGCAGATGAGGCTCTCACTCCAATGCAGGGCAGTGTGTGAGAGGTAAGAGCCCTGTAGAAAAAAGGCCAATGGAAGTCATCTTGCCATCCTTTCTGCAGCTATGGCCACTCAATTTGCAGGCAGTACTGACTTTGGCTATATCTATTCAGGATTCTAGTTTGACCATATCCTATTTATGATCTGTGGAGCTAAGTTTATTCCCAGAGCTGCAGTTGCTTTCCACATAGACAGTTCCCAGTCAACAAACAAGTGAACTCCAGAAATTTATTCATTAGTTAGGTGTTAGATATGCAGAACCCACACATGATTTTTTATTGATGATGAAGTCTCCAAACCAGCCAATAAAAGCCAATTTAGCCATAAAGTAATGAGAAATGTTAGCAAAATAATTTTTACATCATTTAACCAGATACATTTAATATTGTACAAAATGCTATTTTGAATTTCAGAAACAAGAACACATAATTTCAGAGCACAACAGGGTTCCCCAGAAGTGGCTCCAAAGGAGACTGTTTTAGTTATCTACCCCCAAAACACGGTGACCCAAAACAACCATGTTGTTATATCTCATGATATTGTGGGTGAGAGGTTTGGGCAGATTTGAAGTATTTCCTCTTAAAGTTCCTACTTGAAAACTTTTACTTGAAAATGAGCTTTGTAAATAATCTAGGCTATAATAATGGAGATGGGTTGGAAAAGCAACATTTTTTAGGAGTTTTGGATGATTCTTCTCTTCCTCATGGTGTAAGCGGGGGTCACTCAAGTAAGCAGTGGGCAGACGATGGGTTTGAAGGTTCCAAGGTGGCTCATTTGCATGTCTGGCACCTTGACAGGGACGTCTGGAAGGCTGGGCTTAGCTGAGACTGTCACCAAAGCACCTACATGTGGTCTTTCCCGCACAGCAGTCACAGGGTGGTAGGACTTCCCATATAACCGCTGGAAGTGGGAGTTTATGGAGGCTTGGGCTTCCGAGAGACAAGGCAGAAGCTGCATGGCCTTCTGTGATGTAGTCTTGGAAGTCACGCAGCACCATTTATACAATACTCTGTTAGTGGAGGAGTCACAAATCTCCCCAGACTCAAGGGAGGGAACATAAAGCCTTATTTAAAACTACCAAAGGGATAGAATCCATTGAAGGATAGAGACACATATACCAGAGCACAAGAGCTTGCTTATTCTAAGTATTTTAACGCCTAAGAAAGGGGTCTCTATAGATGTTTGATTGTAGGAGAATGATAGTAAGCTTGACAAGGCAGAAGATTTCTGAACCCTTCTACTACTTATTTACTTATATGTGCTGATTGTGGGTAAAATGAGTTAGGAGAAAACTTGGCTTCAGATCTCTTTTTTATTTTAAACCGTATACCTACATTACCTATATCTAAATGTACAGTAGCAGATTCCTTTAAGTACCCCTGAAAATTTGAAAATAATACTACCTAATTTTCAAATGAGGAGTAATTAGGCAATCACATGACTGAATTAATATTTCAGTTTATGTTTTCTTTGTATTTGGCAAAACAAAGCTGGTTTTTTTGTGTATGCAGATTTATGTTTTCTTTCCCTTTGGTACTCTTTTATTACCTTGAAAAAGAAGACTCATACTGTATATTTGTGGAAAAAATATTTTTAAACTTGGAACCTTAGTCCTTTCCTTTTTTTATTTTGCTCCTATCGGTCTGTTAAGTGATTTAATTCTTATACTTATCACTGGACTGAATCCAAAGTACTGGGCCTGGCCTGGGAAATTGCTTTCATGATTGAAGAGCTATAAGTTATTGTATAAGTTAAGCAACCTACAAAAAGGAAGAAGTAATTTTTTTACATACCAAAGAGGAGTTCTGACTTCGTATCAGAGGCGGGGCAGAGAATGGTCCCCTTTAAGAATGTCACCATCATTATCCCCCGTTGCTTTCTACAGGCAATGACATGTGACCATCAGGACAATGCATCCTTGGCGATATCTATTCAGGATTCTAGTTTGAAAGAGAACTGACACAACTAGCAACTCACGGATCTGGTAGGAAAGACACCTAAGCAGATGTGGAATGGACTGAAGCAAGAAAGCTAACAAAATCAAGGATTTCATTCAGGCTTAAGAGTTCTTCCCAGTGTGAGAGTGGTGGTCTCATTAATATTCATGCCAAATCTTGATTGTACTAAGCTCCCACCACTTATAAGGACACTCAAACTGCCACGGGAGTTCCCAGGGAGGGTCTTGCACACATTTAAGAATCAGTCTGAGTCACCATTTACACTGGTCTCTATGACACCATTTCTTTCTATGTTTTCAAGGGACTTCAGACAACATTCAAAGGTGCAAAACTAGATAGAGTGATACTATGGAGAAGGTATGTCATGGTATAGTGCTGCCTCTGCTGGCTTCTGACAACCCAAGCCATGCAGTACTGCTGGCCGCTGTCACTCCAACCTCTGCATGGTCCCCACTGAGGCACAAATTGCTGCTTACTGACCTGGCTGCTGATACTAAACATGCTTACTGTGGTCTGAAACCACTGCCATTTCTTGCAAAGTGAAGACAAGGCACTTAATTCTCTGCTGTAGGTTATTTAGAGGGTTCCACTTGAGCAGGTGGCTTAAACTTCAAAATTACACACACAGAAATCCAGGAGTGCTAGAAAAGATCAAATGAGTTTACAGCCTGCAGCCACACTTTATTTAAAACAACTTCTCTCCATATCTCAGTCCTTTTGCTGAATTTGGCTCATCATACCAGATTCTACCTACTTGCAGCATGGCTTCTATCATGTCCCCTAACACACGCCAAATGTAGCACATGCACACCCCAAATATGTTTGAATATGTCCACATCCAATTTTTATTTTTTATTTTTTGAGACGGAGTTTCACTCTTGTTGCCCAGGCTGGAGATCTCAGCTCACTGCAACCTCTGCCTCCCAGGTTCAAGTGATTCTCCTGTCTCAGCCTCCTGAGTAGCTGGGATTACAGGCACCTGCCACCACGCCCAGCTAATTTTTGTATTTTTAGTAGAGACGGGGTTTCACCATGTTGGCCAGGCTGGTCTCAAACTCCTGACCTCAGGTGATCCGCCTGCCTCCGCCTCCCAAAGTGCTGGGATTACAGGTGTGAGCCACCGCACCCAGCAATCCACATCGAATTTTAAGCACACTTCTGAGTTCTTCTCCACTCTTTGTATGAATAAATTCTTAAGAAGAGAATTTTTTTAATAGTTTAAATGTAGCTAAGCCTCATAGGCCATTGTGGCACACATCTGTAGCTCCTGCTACTCAGGAGGCTGAAGCAGGAGAAACACTGGAGCCCAGGAGTTTGAGTCCAACCTGGGCAACATAACAAGACCCTGTATCTACTATAGCCAAACCCCAATTTCAGTCCTCCTAAGCTGACTACTCTGTCCCCATCATCACCCTTACTATTCAGCATTGTAATTCCTACTTCATTTGTCTATTTCCACCTCTAGACTGTGAGCTGCTCCAAGGGAGGGGACTTAGCCAGGTCTCTCTGTCTCCAGAACCATCTTATATTCCTAGTACCCAGCATGGTCCCAGGCATATTGGCAGGGGTCCATAAAATATTTGTTCAATAACTGGCAAAGAAGAATGCAGGTAGTACTTGCCATGGGCCCTGGGTAAGACTCTGAGATGTGCTGGCCTCAGGTGTAACCCAGCACATTCCCAGCTGTGGCTGCTTTGGGGAGAAACTCCTTCTGCTTAGGAAAAGCAGAAGGAAGAGTAAAGGGGACTTTGTCATGCAGCTTAGATACCAGCTCAGCCACAGTCGGGTAAAGCACCAAGCAGGCTCTTGGAGTCCCTGATTCCCAGCCTTGGCTGTTGGATGGCATTTCTGGCCTTTCCCAGGGCCAGAAGGGTGCCCAATGTGCTAAAGAAAGAGACACATGCCTGAAAACATTCGCCACAAGCTGAGTGAAGAGCCCTTGGGCCTTGAGTGAACATTGGTGCTAACTGCCATAGTCCTGGGGCAGTGATGGCTGTGGGGAGAGAGTTCTCTACTTATGGAGAGGGGAGAGAAGACTGGGAAGGACTTTGTCTTGTGGCTTGGGTGCCAGCTCAGCAGCAGTGGAATACAGCACCAGGCAGATTCCTAAAGAAATTCAAGATAACACAGAGAAGGAATTAGGAATTCTATCAGATAAATTTTAAAAAGAGATTGAAATAATTAAAAAGAATTAAGCAGAAATTCTTGAGCTGAAAAATTGCAGTTGACATACAGAAGAATGCATCAGAGTTTATTAACAGTAGAATTAATGAAGCAGAGGAACAATGAGTGAGCTTGAAGACAGGCTATTTGAAAATACACAGTCAGAGGAATCAAAAGGAAAAAGGATAAAAAAGAATGAAGTATGTCTACAAGATCTAAAATATAGCCTCAAAAGGGCAAATCTAAGAGACACTGGCCTTAAGGAGGAGGTAGAGAAAGAGATAGGGGTAGAAAGGTTATTCAAAGGGATAACCTTTGACAAGAGAACTTCCCAAATCTAATTAATATCCAGGTACAAGAAGATTATAGAACACAAAGCAGATTTAACCCAAGGAATACTACCTCAAGACATTTAATAATCAAACTCCCAAAGGTCAAGAACAAAGAAAGGATCCTAAAATGAGTGAGAGAAAAGAAACAAGTAACATACAAAAGACCTCCAAAACATCTGGCAGCAGACTTTTCAGTGGAAACCTTACAGGCCAGGAGAGAGTGGCATGATATATTGAAAGTGCTGAAGGAAAAAATAAACTTCTACCCTAGAATAGCATATCTGGCAAAAATATCCTTCAAACATGAAGAAGAAATAAAGATGTTCCCAGACAAATAAAAGTTGAGTTATTTCATCAACATCAGATCTATCCAACAAGAAATACTAAAGCAAGTTCTTCAATCTGAAAGAAAAGAACGTTAATGAACAGTCAAATTATCTGAAGGCACAGAACTCAATGTAATAATAAGTACTCAGAAAAACACAGAATATCATCACATTCTAATTGTGGTATGTAAACTACTCATATCTTGAGTGGAAAGACAAAAAATGAACCAATAAAAAATAATAACTACACAACTTTTCAAGACATAGACAGTACAATAATATATAAATAGAAACAACAAAAGTTAAAAAGCAGAGTAATAAAGTGTAGAAATTTTATTAGTTTTTTTGCTTGTTTGTTTATGCAATCAGTGTTATCATCAGTTTAAAATAATAAGTTATAAGATATTATTTCCAAGCTCCCTGGTAACCTCAAATCAAAAAACATAAAACAGATAAACAAAAAAATAAAAAGCAAGAAATCAAAACATACCACCAGAGAAAGGAAGACAGGAAGAAAAGAAGGAAGAGAAGGCCAGAAATCAGCCAGAAAATAAATAACAAAATGGCAGGAATAAGTCCTTACTTATCAATAATATAATGTAATTATAATGTAAATGGACTAAAATCTCCAATTAAAAGTTATAGACTGGCTGAATGGGTTAAAAAAAACAACTCCTAATGATCTGTTGCATACAAAAAATGCACTTCATATATGTAATCTGGAAATAAAGGGATGAAGAAAAGATAGTCCATGCAAATGGAAACCAAAAAAAAAAGAGCAGGAGTAGCTATGCTTGTATCACACAAAATAGATTTCAAGACAAAAACTGAAGAAACAGACAAAGAAGGTTATTATATAATGATGAAGATATCAATTTAGCAAGAGTATATAAAATTGTAAGTATATATACACTCAACATTGAAGCACCTAGATATATAAAGCAAATATTATTAGAGTTAAACAGAGAGATAATCTTCGATACAATACTAGCTGGAGATTTTAACACCCCACTTTCAGCATTGGACAGATCATCCAGACAGAAAATCAACAAACATTGGACTTTATGTGTGCTATAGACCAAATGGACCTAATAGATATTAACAGAATATTTTATCCAATGGCTGCAGAATACACATTTTTCTCCTGAGCACCTAGATCATTCTCAAGGATAGACCATATGTTGGGTCACAAAACAAGTCTTAAAACATTCAAAAAACCTTGATATAATATCAGGCATCTTCTATGATTACAATGGAATAAAACTAGAAATCAATAACAAGAGAAATTCTGGAAACTATACAAACACATGGAAATTAAACAATATGATCTTTATTACCACTGGGTCAATTAAGAAATTAGGAAAGAAATTGAAGGACAAAAACCATATGATCTTTTCAGTTGATGCTGAAAAATCATTTGATAAAATTCAACATCCCTTCATGTAAAATTCCTCAAAAAACTGGGTATAGAAGTAATATACCTCAACATAATAAAAGCCATATATTACAGACCCACAGTAGTATCACACTGCATGGGGAAAAGCTGAAAGCCCTTCCTCTAAGATCTGGAACAAGACAAAAATACCCACTCTCACCATTGTTATTCAACATAGTACTGGAAGTCCTGGCTAGGGCAATCAGACAAGAGAAAGAAGTAAAGGGCATCAAAATTTGAAGGTAGAAGTTAAATTATCTTTGTTTGCAGAGGATATGATCTTATATTTGAAAAAACCTAAATACTCCACCAAAAAACTGTTAGACCTGAATCAGTAAAGTTGCAGGATACAAAGTCAACATACAAAAATCAGTAGCATTTCTATATGCCAACAATGAACAATCTGAAAAATAAATCAAGAAAGTAATCCCATTTTCAATGCTACAAATAAAATCAAATAACAGGAATTAACATAGAAGTGAAAGATCTCTGCAATTAAAACAGTAAAACACTGATGATAGAAAGTGAAGAGGACACCAAAAAATGGAAACATATTCCACGTTCATGGATTGGAAGAATCAATATTGTTAAAATGTTCATACTAACCAAAGCAATCTACAGATTCAGTGCAATCCCTGTTAAAATACTAACGACATTGTTCACAGAAATAGAAAAAAAAATCTTAAAATTTATATGAAATCACAAAAGACCCAGAATAGCCAAAGCTATCATGAGCAAAAAGAACAAAATTGGAGTAATCACATTACTTGACTTCAAATTATACTACAGAGGTATTGTAATCAAGACAGCATGGTACTGGCATAAAAACAGACATGGAACAGAATAGAGAACCTAGAAACAAATCCACACATTTACAGTGAACTCATTTTCAACAAAGGTGCCAAGAACATACACTGGAGAAAAGACAGTCTCTTTAATAAACAGTGTTGGGAAAACTGGATATCCATATGCAGAAGAATGAAACTAGACCCCTATCTCTTGCCATATACAAAAATCAAATCCCAATAGATGAAAGACTTAAATCTAAGACATCAAACTGTAAACTACCAAAAGAAGACATTGGGAAAACTCTCCAGGACATTGGTCTGGGCAAAGATTTCTTTAGTAATACACCACAAGCACAGGCAACCAAAGTAAAAACGGACAAATGGGATTGCATCAAGCTAAAAAGTTTCTGCACCGCAAAGGAAACAATCAACAAAGTAAAGAGACAGCTCACAGAATGGGAGAAAATATTTGCAAACTATCCGTCTGGCAAGGGATTAATAACCAGAATCCATAAGGAGCTCAAACAACTCTAAAGAAACAAAATATAATAATCCAATTATAAAATGGGCAAAAGATCTGAACAGACATTTCTCAAAAGAAGACATACAATGGCAAACAGGTATATGAAAAGGTGTTCAACGTCATTGATCATGAGAGAAATGCAAATCAAAACCACAATGAGGTATCATCTCACCCCATTTAAAATGGCTTTTATCCAAAAGACAGCAAATAACAAATGCTGTCAAAGCTGTGGAGAAAAGGGAACACTTGTACACCATTGGTGGGAATGTAAAATAGCACAACCACTATGAAAAACAGTTTAGAGTGTCCTCAAAAAACTAAAAGTAGAGCTACTATATGATCCAGCAATTCCACTGCTAGGTATATACTCAAAAGAAAGAAACTTGGTACATCAGACAGATATCTGCACTCTCATGTTTACTGCAGCACTATTCACCATAGCCAAGATTTGGAAGCAACCTAAGTGTCCACCAACAGATGAACTGGTAAAGGAAATATGGTACACACACAATGGAGTACTATTCAGCCATAAAAAAGAATGAGATCCTGTCATTTGCAACAACATGGATGAAACTGGAGATCATTATGTTAAGTGAAATAAGCCAGGCACAGAAAGACAAACTTCATATGTTCTCACTTATTTGTGGGAGCTAAAAATTAAAGCAATTGAACACATAAATTTAGAAAGGAGAATGATGATTACCAGAGCTGATAAGGATAATGGGGGGATGGGAAGTGGGGATGGTTAATGTGTACAAAAAAGTAGATAGAATGAATATGATCTAGTATTTGATAGCAGAACAGAGTGACTATAGTCAACAATAATTTATTATACATTTTACAATAATTAAAAGGGTAGAATTGGACTCTTTGTAACACAAAGAAAGGATAAATGCTTGAGGTGATGGATACCCCATTTACCCTGATATAATCGTTACACATTGTGTGCCTGTATCAAAATACCTCATGTACCCCATAAATACATATACTTACTATATACCCACAAAAGTTAAAAATTAAAAACTTTATTTAATAAAATTGTAGGTTTTCAATAGTCTGTCATCTTTGTATCATCTGTGAAATGTCAATGTTTTAATCAGAGCCCTTCCTACAAATGATTTTTCAAGTGAAGAAGACAGAGAGTCAAAGGAGTATAAGTTTAAAAAAGTAGAGTGTTCAAGGAGTCTGGAGAAGAAAGAGCATTACAGTGTGAGGAGACATCTGTGATTGTTGACTATAAGTGACCAACATGCAACTTTAATGCGAGTTATATGCAAACCAGAGTCTATTATTCCCAATAAACAGCCTATTTAGGTGCTTTCTGTAACAGGACTGTTTTAGCATAATAGCCTTAGTAATCATAGTCTCTGCCAAAACTGTGGCCAATGTAATACTTTTTCAGTGGGACCTGGGGAATGATACATTATTTAAAATGAAGTCCATCAAACAAGCGAAAGACAAAATGCATTGATTTAAGTGATGTGTGGACTGGAGCCTGTGAACAGGGCAGGCAGTTCACACCAAAGCTGAGGTGCCCTGGTACTGTTGATTTGGGGGCCACACACGCAGGGTAACAAGCCTCCTCACAATGGTGTGACAGTGTTTCCTCACCCGGGTGCACACAGAGATGGGAGCACAGCAGTGACTACCCTGTCCCTGGCCTCCTGCTGGATTTGCCAACAATGGTAACACTTGGTACCAGCTGGAAGGCCCTGAGATGCTGAGAAGGGACCACCGCATTTCCTGTGGATGGGAAAATAATCTGCAGATGTCATTGGCCAATCACCACCAACCTAGACTGGATTTCAACATAATCTAGAGACCCCCTAAATCAGCCTTTCAAAGAGTGATACTTCTTACGTGACGGCCATTCTTTGAACAGCATGTTTATTAAACAAATCTAATGTAAAGATCTGTTTCTCATTTGGCCTGATTGGACCTTCAGGAAAAGCCAGAGGATACATAAAAGCCTGAAATTATCTTAGGGCCCAAAAGAAAATACTCAACATGTTTTGTACAAGGGATAATGTATCATAATTACAATTAAGAAAAATTTTAGACGATGCATTCTTTTAAACATTTCCACATGAAACTGGAAAATGAAGACAAAACTTTATTATGCTGTGGCTTGACAAAGAAAGAGTGGTTCTGTGTCTCTGCAGGGCTGCTGGATTAACAGCCCCAACAGAACTGATGTCAATGCTTGTAAGCAGCTACCCAATTCAGCTAAACACTAAGTCATTTCAATCAAATGCTTTATCTGATTATCTCTTTTCAATGAATTAACTGATTGCTTGATGAAAATGCTCAAAAGGGTCTGATATTTTACTCTTGGGAGATATAAGAGTCTTTATTAACAGTTTTTTTTAACTGCTTGGCATATCTTTAAGGTATGTCTTTAGATAAAATATACTACCATGACCACCACCACTTCTCATAAAAGAATTCAAAAACTTTGCCACAATTTTACAATTGTTCAATTCAACAGCATTATGGAGCTAAATGCCTGGCACTGTAGGATCAACATCTGATTTAAGTAAGTGATAAGAAAGGGAATTAAAATAAAATATATTGCAGGGCAAACCATTCCCTTCCACAATTCAACATTTTTTATAGTGACACATAAAATAGAAGCTTTTGCCTTTTCTGGGTGTTGGAAAGAAGAGCTTTTTCTTTCCCTCCCATCCCTGTCATCATACCTGCCCAAGAGAAATGAAGTGACCTACTCAATTAATGAACTGGGATTATGAGGCATGAACTGGGGGTACAGAGCACAGCCTCTGTGGGGTGCAGGGCACAGCCTCTGTCTCTCTGTATCTTTCAGTCCCTGTCATTCAGAATGGCCTGAACCAGAACAAACGCATTGTCTGCTCCAACATGCAGGAAGTGGCCTTCCCCTAGGAGGGAGATTCAGCATGCGAAGGTCCAGCCCTGCCAGTGTCCACATGGGTGAACTCTGTTCAGGGACAAGAAATCAGGAAGCTTGTCTAGCCACAGATAGATGTTGTGATGTCTAATCACGTTTATTAGTAACTGAGATATTGATCTTCTATCTTTCAGTTTATTCCCAACTCAGAAGGGTGAGGGCATTATTTATTGCCTCTCCCAGAAAATCTAACACATTTATACTCTAATGGTCTATTTGACCATTTAATATGTTGTTTCCTCATTTGACTTTCTAAATTTGGCACATTAATCCTGAATACAGGAATAGGAAAACCTTGTATGTCTATCTACGAATAGTGACATGTTGGTAAACATTCAGTAACCACCTTTCTGGAATGAAAAGGCCATAGTCTATAGTACTTGATTACTTCTGTGATGTGAATACTCCTACTATGGCCAATTGCAAGCAGCCAATGTGAAGTCATTGAATACAATGTGAGAAAGAGAGCCATACAACACATTCCTCACAAGTGTGAAAGTTGTCTAAATCAAAATGGAGTCACTTGTGTCAAGCCCTGACAAATGGAGCTGAGGAGGGCCATGAAGGGAGGATTCTCCTGCACATATGCTTGAAAACAAGAACTATCATAAAAGACTCTGAAAAAACCACAACCCTGCACAAAGGCCACTGCAAACTCACACACACACACACACAAAATATATATATATATATATTTCTGTGAGGACATCTGCCCAGCAACTGCCTGTCCAACCTTGGACTGACACCACCCTTGTTAGTACTGATTCTTGTAGCCAAGAACAATTGATTTAAAACAGTTTTGTAGTCCTCCTCATTTTTCCTTTCTTGTCTTCCTTACCTCCCAGAATACACACATAGTTTACTATGGCACATGTATTCTCATTACAATGCCCATTCCCAAATAAATATCATTTTATTTTAGAGAGACTCCTTTTCTGTTTGATAATAAGTTTGACACAAGCTAACACTAACCAGCTATGGCACACCACTATCTATAAAGTATGCTGAATTTCTGTTATTTCTTGAAAATTAAATTTCAAGAATTATTGTGTGTCTTGGTCAGTTTTCTGCTGCTACAAAAGAATAATATAGACTGGGTAATTTATAAAAAACAGAAATTTATTTCCTAACATTTCTGGAGGCTGGGAAGGCCAAGATCAAGGTGCCAGCACCTGGTGAGGACCTTCTTGCTGCATTTTCACATGGCAGAAGATAGAAGAGCAAGAAAGGACAAATGTTGTGCCCTCACATGGCAGAAAAGCAGAAGGGAGAGAACTCACTCCCACAAGCCCATTTTATAATGGCATTAATCCATCCATGAGGGCAGAACCCTCATGATGTAAACACCTCCCATGAGGCCCCACCTCCCAACACTGTTGCATTGGGGATTAAGTTTTCAACACATGAATTTAAGGGACACATTCAGACCATAGCATTGTGCCACTTTTATAAACAATCTACCATTTCATCATCTATTGAAACTAATAAGTGAATATCACACTTATTATCCAGCTATCCATTAAAGAATCAGTCACTTCCAGTTCAAATAACATCATTAGTTGAATCACATTTCCCTTATTCCCCACATTTTTTATTTCTGCTTTCTCTCTTTCTTCTACAAATCAGACGGTTAGCCTGTCAGTAGTAGCAGCAGAAACTATCTTGTGAAAGACTGTGCATGGCAGCTTGAGAGTTGTTGATAACAATGTTCAGTAAAAATAAAAGTTGAAATACATTGAGAGGCATTCATACCTGTGAAATCTCCTAACTATGAACTCCTGAAGTTTGGAGAGAGTATGGAGTATTGGAAAGAATGCACTTGTAAGTGAGACAGAGCTGGATTTGAATCTGTGCCACCCTGGAAAGCAGTGGTTAGCAGCAAACCTGTAATACAGTCTCTCCCTTCACTGAGAAAATGCCCCTGGGAGAGAAAGAAGGAATGAAGAAGGAAAATAGCCTGGTCAAATTTCCTTGTAAACATGTCATAGCAGACCTCTAGGCAAACACACTAATACTACTTGTAGTGGGAGAGTTCTTATCTATGGAATGCTTTCAGCAGAATGAACTTGTTTAGGATTGATTGCTAGGGTAATCAAATCTGGAATTTATGGATTCATGAAATTTGTCTCCCTAAACAATGTCATTAATCTATGTAAGAATCTATGTAAGAACAATGTCATTAATCTATGTCATTAATCTATGTAAGAATAAAACATGCCCTCTCTCCCATCTCCCTCTCCCTCTCCCATCTCCCTCTCCCTCTCCCGTCTCCATCTCCCTCTCCCTCTCCCTCTCCCTCTCCCGTCTCCCTCTCCCTCTCCTTTCCACGGTCTCCCTCTCATGCCGGGCCAAAGGTGGACTGTACTGCTGCCATCTCGGCTGGCTGCAGCCTCCCTGCCTGATTCTCCTGCCTCAGCCTGCCGAGTGCCTGCGATTGCAGGCGCGCGCTGCCACGCCTGACTGGTTTTCGTGTTTTTTTGGTGGGGACGGGGTTTCGCTGTGTTGGCCGGACTGGTCTCCAGCTCCTTAGCCGCGAGTGATCTGCCAGCCTTGGCCTCCCGAGGTGCCGGGATTGCAGACGGAGTCTCATTCACTCAGTGCTCAATGGTGCCCAGGCTGGAGTGCAGTGGCGTGATCTCGGCTCCGTACAACCTTCACCTCCCAGCCGCCTGCCTTGGCCCCCCAAAGTGCGGAGATTGCAGCCTCTGCCCGGCCGCCACCCCGTCTGGGAAGTGAGGAGCGTCTCTGCCTGGCTGCCCATCGTCTGGGATGTGAGGAGCCCCTCTGCCTGGCTGCCCAGTCTGGAAAGTGAGGAGCGTCTCTGCCCGGCCGCCATCCCACCTGGGAAGTGAGGAGCGCCTCGTCCCGGCCACCATCCCATCTAGGAAGTGAGGAGCGTCTCTGCCCGGCAGCCCATCGTCTGAGATGTGGGGAGCGCCTCTGCCCCGCCGCCCCGTCTGGGATGTGAGGAGCGCCTTGGCCCGGCCGCGACCCTGTCTGGGAGGTGAGGAGCGTCTCTGCCCGGCCGCCCCGTCTGAGAAGTGAGGAGACCCTCCGCCTGGCAACTGCCCCATCTGAGAAGTAAGGAGCCCCTCCGCCTGGCTGCCACCCCATCTGGGAAGTGAGGAGCGTCTCCGCCCGGCAGCCACCCCGTCTGGGAGGGAGGTGGGGGTCAGCCCCCCGCCCGGCCAGCCGCCCCGTCCGGGAGGTGAGGGGTGCCTCTGCCCGGCCACCCCTACTGGGAAGTGAGGAGCCCCTCTGCCCAGCCAGGAGCCCCTCTGCCCAGCCAGCCGCCCCGTCCGGGAGGGAGGTGGGGGGGTCAGCCCCCCACCCGGCCAGCCGTCCCGTTTGGGAGGGAGGTGGGGGGGTCAGCCCCCCACCCGGCCAGCCGCCCCGTCCAGGAGGGAGGTGGGGGTCTCAGCCCCCCGCCCGGCCAGCCACCCGGTCCGGGAGCTGAGGGGCACCTCTGCCCGGCCGCCCCTACTGGGAAGTGAGGAGCCCCTCTGCCCGGCCAGCCGCCCCGTCTGGGAGGGAGGTGGGGGGCTCAGCCCCCCGCCCGGCCAGCCGCTCCATCCGGGAGGGAGGTGGGGGGGGGTCAGCGCCCCCTCCCGGCCAGCCGCCCCATCCGGGAGGGAGGTGGGGGGCTCAGCCCCCCGCCCGGCCAGCCGCCCCGTCCGGGAAGGAGGTGGGGGGGTCAGCCCCCCGCCCGGCCAGCCACCCGGTCCGGGAGCTGAGGGGCGCCTCTGCCCGGCCGCCCCTACTGGGAAGTGAGGAGCCCCTCTGCCCAGCCAGGAGCCCCTCTGCCCAGCCAGCCGCCCCATCCGGGAGGGAGGTGGGGGGGTCAGCCCCCCACCCGGCCAGCCGTCCCGTCCGGGAAGGAGGTGGGGGGGTCAGCCCCCCGCCCGGCCAGCCACCCGGTCCGGGAGCTGAGGGGCGCCTCTGCCCGGCCACCCCTACTGGGAAGTGAGGAGCCCCTCTGCCCGGCCAGCCGCCCCGTCCAGGAGGGAGGTGGGGGGCTCAGCCCCCCGCCCGGCCAGCCGCCCTGTCCGGGAGGGAGGTTGGGGGGGGTCAGCGCCCCCTCCCGGCCAGCCGCCCCATCCGGGAGGGAGGTGGGGGGCTCAGCCCCCCGCCCGGCCAGCCGCCCCGTCCGGGAAGGAGGTGGGGGGGTCAGCCCCCTGCCCGGCCAGCCACCCAGTCCGGGAGCTGAGGGGCGCCTCTGCCCGGCCGCCCCTACTGGGAAGTGAGGAGCCCCTCTGCCCAGCCAGGAGCCCCTCTGCCCAGCCAGCCGCCCCGTCCGGGAGGGAGGTGGGGGGCTCAGCCCCCTGCCCGGCCAGCCGCCCCATCCGGGAGGGAGGTGGGGGGCTCAGCCCCCCGCCCGGCCAGCCGCCCCGTCCGGGAAGGAGGTGGGAGTCTCAGCCCCCCGCCCGGCCAGCCACCCGGTCCGGGAGCTGAGGGGCACCTCTGCCCGGCCGCCCCTACTGGGAAGTGAGGAGCCCCTCTGCCCGGCCAGCCGCCCCGTCTGGGAGGGAGGTGGGGGGCTCAGCCCCCCGCCCGGCCAGCCGCTCCATCCGGGAGGGAGGTGGGGGGGGGTCAGCGCCCCCTCCCGGCCAGCCGCCCCATCCGGGAGGGAGGTGGGGGGCTCAGCCCCCCGCCCGGCCAGCCGCCCCGTCCGGGAAGGAGGTGGGGGGGTCAGCCACCCGCCCGGCCAGCCACCCGGTCCGGGAGCTGAGGGGCGCCTCTGCCCGGCCGCCCCTACTGGGAAGTGAGGAGCCCCTCTGCCCAGCCAGGAGCCCCTCTGCCCAGCCAGCCGCCCCATCCGGGAGGGAGGTGGGGGGGTCAGCCCCCCACCCGGCCAGCCGTCCCGTCCGGGAAGGAGGTGGGGGGGTCAGCCCCCCGCCCGGCCAGCCACCCTGTCCAGGAGCTGAGGGGCGCCTCTGCCCGGCCACCCCTACTGGGAAGTGAGGAGCCCCTCTGCCCGGCCAGCCGCCCCGTCCGGGAGGGAGGTGGGGGGCTCAGCCCCCCGCCCGGCCAGCCGCCCCGTCCGGGAGGGAGGTGGGGGGGTCAGCCCCACGCCCGGCCAGCCGCCCCGTCCGGGAGGGAGATGGGGGGGTCAGCCCCCCGCCTAGCCAGCCACCCGGTCCGGGAGCTGAGGAGCGCCTCTGCCCGGCCACCCCTACTGGGAAGTGAGGAGCCCCTCTGCCCGGCCACCACCCCGTCTGGGAGGTGTACCCAACAGCTCATTGAGAATGGGCCATGATGACGATGGCGGTTTTCTGGAGTAGAAAGGGGGGCAAGGTGGGGAAAAGATTGAGAAATCGGATGGTTGCCGTGTCTGTGTAGAAAGAAGTAGACATGGGAGACTTTTCATTTTGTTCTGTACTAAGAAAAATTCTTCTGCCTTGGGATCCTGTTGATCTATGACCTTACCCCCAACCCTGTGCTCTCTGAAACATGTGCTGTGTCCACTCAGGGTTAAATGGATTAAGGGCGGTGCAAGATGTGCTTTGTTAAACAGATGCTTGAAGGCGGCATGCTCGTTAAGAGTCATCACCACTCCCTAATCTCAAGTACCCAGGGACACAAACACTCTGCCTAGGAAAACCAGAGACCTTTGTTCACTTGTTTGTCTGCTGACCTTCCCTCCACTAGTGTCCTATGACCCTGCCAAATCCCCCTCTGTGAGAAACACCCAAGAATGATCAATAAAAATAAAATAAAATTAAATTTAAAAAAAAAAAAAAAAAAAAAGAATAAAACATGTAAGACATGTTTCATGAAAGAAACAGCTGTCTTCTGTGCAAATGATAGGACTGCATACATCACTAAGAGATCCTGTTTGTTAATCAGGGCCAGAAGTAATCCTAACATAGCAAGAAATGACCAGGAAAGCTTTGTTGGTGATCCTAGACTTCTGCTTTATCTGTGCCTTGAAGTTGTGTATCCTTGAAACTATAGTCATGCATCACTTAACGTCAGGGATACAGTCTAAGGAATGTGTTGTTAGGCAATTTCATTGTTGTGCAAACATCATAGAGTGCACTTACACAAACCTAGCTGGTTTCGCCTGCTTACTACATACCTAGAATATATGGTACAGCCTATTGCTCCTAGACTACAAACTGGTACAGTATGAAACTATACTGAATACTGTAGGCAATTATAACACCATGGTTAAGCATTTGTGTACCTAAACATATCTAAACATAGAAAAGGTACTGTAAAAACACAGTGTCCTAATCTTAGGGGGCCACCGACATATGTGCGGTTGGACATTGACTGAACTGTCATTAGGCAATGCATGGCTATATTAGTAAACCTTGCTACTGTGTAAGATCTCTGATCCATGTGAGGCTGATTTGATCATCTGATCCTTTCTGTTATCCAATGCCCTTAGCAAATTAGTTAATATTTTGGCCATCAGTCCTCTTATCTGTAAAATGGGAAAAGTTATGGTTATCTCTCATAACTGTTGAATAAACCAGATAAGATACAGAAAGCACCTAATGCACAGCAAAGGACAATAACCATCATTTATATTCTCTACCTCTGACCCTCCACTAATGAAATGACGTTTTCAACTTTATATGCGGAGCCACCAGTATTTATTTACTTTATTAATAAAGTATCTTGAGAGAGAGAGAGAGAGAGAAAGGTGCCAATTACACAAATGAGTGGAACAATGTCAACTCTCTTTCACAAAGAGATTACAAAAACTCAGTGGAGTGCCAATTATAAACATCCTTTTTTTCTCTAAAGAAAAAACCCTGAATCATACCAACAAGTTTTAAGACTTTTTAAAATTATTAAAGTGGATTTAAAATTATTAAAGTGGATTTCTGGATTAAAACTTTTTCTAGCATAACTAAAATTTTCTAATGACAAAGATGGTTTAGTAAAAGTCAAATAAACTTTTTCCCCCTAAGCATTTATTCAAGTATTTATTAAGCACCTACTACATGCCAGGTATGTGCAAGACTCTGAGAATACAGAAATAAACAGAACGACATGGTCCCTGCCCTTTTATGTGGCACTTACAGCCTGGTAGAGAAACCATCTTTAGAAAAGTATCACACAAATAAATCTGTTACTACAAATCCTACTTAGTCCTGAAGCAAGAAAGTATAGACAGTACAAGAGAGAAAAATAAGTGAACTGTTTTAGATTGGGGGCTCAGACAAAGTGGCCTTTAATCCAAGAAGGTAGTGTGGCACAGTGGGGAAGTCCTGAATTGGGGTTCAGAAGCTCTCCAATCACATCCTGGCTCTGCAACTTGCAAACTATGTGCTCCTGGACAAATGGCTTAAGTTATTTAAGCCTCAGCCTTCTTCTCTTTAAAATGGTAATAACAGCACTTGGTTCACAGAAGGTTGTTATAAGGTTTAAGGAAATAATATATGCCAAGAATGTATAAGACTGTACATGTTATTTCCCAAGGTCTCCCCTAGTCCTTGTCAGCCTAAAAAACATCAGATAAAAATATATTCTAATTTAATGAGTTTATTGGGGTGTAAGCAAAGAGGATCGTAGTCCAGAATGCACAGCTATAGAAAGCCACAGATGCTTTCGAAGAGGTGGGGATAAGGGAAGCTTTTATTGGCAAAAAGAAGTTTAAGCATCTTGGAAAGAGAGCTCATTGGTTCCAGAGGCTCAAAGCCAGACTTGGCATCAGTTCACTGGAGGGGATGCCGATACTGGGCAAAGTGTTCTTTTAAGGGCATCTTATCTGAACTGCTGCAGTTCTAAACAATGTCTAGTGATAAACCTGGTCATAGAAATACATGCATATGTACAAAATGTAGATCATGAAAAGCATGAGATGTGTGAGAGATGAGAAGGAATTTCTCACGGAATTATTTTAGAAAGTGCTTAATACAGTTTGATCTCTGACACACAAACACAGGCCCTCCTCCTTCATGCTTTCCTGACTTGAACTTGTTTGGTTCTGACAAAAGTGACTTTATCCTGGTGTCTGCAACTTTCACATCCTCTAGTGTCCTCAAGTGGTTTCTTGGATGGCCCAAAGCCCTACTAATGCAGCCCGTCATACCTGCCTCCAGGGGCAGCTCAATATATTTTGGTCACTTCCTAAGCCCCTCCTCTACCACTAAAATTCACAGTCTCTTATCCATCCCTTTACTCCCCAATCTTCATGTATCTGAATCAATTTGAAGTAGATAAACTGATGTCAAAAAGGAGATGTGTCAGAATCCCAAATAATATAAGTGCTTTGCAAAGGGGATATTCCAAACATGCCTTTGCTCCTCCTTTGCTTTCCGCCATGATTGTGAGACCTCCCCAGCCATGTGAAACTGTGAGTCCATTAAACCTCTTTTTCTTTATAAATTACCCAGTCTCTGGTATGTCTTTATTAACAGTGTGAGAACAGACTAATACACTGACTCAATCTCCTCTACTCCACTAAACACAGTGCCACCAGGGTTATTCTTTCTGTGACACAGCTCCAAACACCTCACATCATCCTTGGCTCAAGAACCTTTAGAGACTCTTTTCCTGCTCCCATTCTATACTCCTTAAGCTGAAATAACACCCCTTGACAGCACCCCTATCCACACCACCAGATTGGGAAGTTGTTAGGACCAAAGAATACAATATATTCTCACACGTTCCCCCTTCCTCCACAGAGATTACAGAAAAATTCTTTGCCTAAAAATTTGTTGAGACCCCAAAAAGAGAGAAAGAAATTTACTTTGGGGGAGAAGAGGGAAGGGATAAGGCAGTATTTTTTTAATCTTCATTTTTCAATTGACACTTTTACTGAGACAATTGTAGATTCACACATAGTTGTAGAAATAATACAAAGAGATCCCTGTACATTTTGTCCAGTTTTCACCAATGGTAATATTTTAGAAACTATAGTAAACTATCCTAAGCAGTATATTGACATTGATACAACCCACCTATCTTATTCTGATTTCCCAAGTCTTACATTTTTACTTTTATTCATTTGCATTTGTGTTTTTATGTTTGTGTGTATTAAGTTCAATGTGATTTTATCAACTGTGTAGGTCTGTGTATCCACCACCACAGTCAAGATAATGTGACAACACTACAACGACCTCTCATGTTGTTTTTTCATAGCCACATCCATCTCCCTTATTCTCTCCCCCATCTCTAAGATCTGGCATTCACTAATCTGTTGTCCATTCATAAATTTGCCTTATATAATATATATTATGTTATATTACATAAGTGGATCACACAACATGTAACCTTTAGAATTGATTTTTTATTTCATCTGCATAATTCCCCAGAGATTAATCCAAATTGCTGTATGTATCCATAGCTTGATCCTTATTATTGCTGAGTAGTATTCTACAATATGTATGTACAGCAATTTTTTTAACTGGTCTGTTGAAGGACATCTGAGCTCATTCCAGTTTTTTGCTATTATGAATAAAGCTGCTATGAATAATTGTGTACATATTTTTTATTTTCATTTCTCTGAGATAAATGCCTAAAAGTGCAGTTGCTAGATTGAATGGTAGTTTCATGCTTAGTTTTTAAAGAACCTGCCAATTTATTTTCCAGAGTGTACCATTAACATTTTCACCAGCAATGTGTGAGTGACCCATGCATTTACTTTTAGACCTTCCCGCAGTTCTTGTTTAGCCAAGACATACTATCAAAAAGTAGATGGCTCTTCAATCTCCATCACTCATGAAGGTTCCTATCAAAGCCTGAAAGCAGGAGGATGAACAAAAGAAAACTGCTACTCTTTTTAATAATAATAATAGCTGACATTTATTGAGTAGTTACTGTATGCCAGGCACTGTGCCAAAGACTTCCTTTGTTCAAATTCATTTGTTATTCATAATAGCCCTGGCCCCCGTCTCTACTAAAAATACAAAAATTAGCTGGGCATGGTGGTGCGTGCCTGTAGTCCCAGCTACTCAGGAGGCTGAGGCAGGAGAATTGCTTGAACCCAGAGGTTGCAGTGAGCCAAGATCACACCACTGCACTCCAGCCTGGACAACATAGCAAGACTCTGTCTCAAAAAGTAAAAGCAAAAATAGCCCTAAGGGTAGGTCCTATTATCATCCCTAATTTATATATTAGGAAGCCAAGGCTTAAAAAATAGAAGTACCTTGTTCTTGGCTACAGATTGTAAGTGGCAAAGCTAGGATTTGAACCTAGGGGGCTGTGCTTTCTACTACCAGATTATTCTGCCTCCTGTGTAATAATGGAAGGAACATCTCTGTGTTTGCTCAAGCAGCTGTGCAGGTTATAGTCAGGACAGTGTTTCTCTTTTTAAATATAAGTGTAGATTTTTACCATCTCTGGGAATTAATGTATAACATTGCAATGTGCGTGTGTGTGTGTGTGATTCAATAGGTATACAGTGATCTTCCCTCAAGCCTGGTCATAGCTCCAGCTGATGTCTATTTCTATCTGGTCCTTATGTGTAACTTGGAGGGGACAAGAACGTATACTAAATAGTATAGGAAGAAGATAAAGAAGAATTTATTCATAATATCTCAAATTAAGTAGAAGGTCTTGGTAAACACTTCCCCTGTTAAGCATGAGCAAGAGGAAAATAAATGATACAATGATTACAAAAATATATTCTAGCAAAAAATAAAACTGGAGAACAGATAAGAGCAAGCATATAAAAGACAAATAATGGGCCCAGTCTGGAAGAAAATATAACTCCACAGTTAGAAAAAACTCCTGCCAGCATTTTACGGTATAGAAAAACGTAATAAGCTCTCAAAAGCAAAATGATAAAACAAGAGGTAAAATGGGAAACAGCTGAGCTGAGACTACAAATTGAGGACCAAAACAACACCATGAGAGAACTAATAAATTAGGCAGAGCAAGAATAAAATAGGCTGAAAATGGAATTGCAGCAGTGACAGAGAGGGAAGATTTGATATTGTTATTGCAAATTAAGAAAAAAAGAGAAAAAATTTTTACAAGTAGAGAGGAATCGATGTGAAAGAGAGATAAAGATGATTTCACCCAGGGATAATTGATGTCTCTGAAGTAGAGAACCAAAAAAATGAAACAGAGAAAAATATTTTTTAAAAAATGTTTCCCACATATTAATGAACTAAGCACTTCGGAGTTGAAAGAAAAGTATATAAAATAAAAATAAAACAAATCTTTCAGGAAAAACTAATGTGGAGTAATTAAAACAGATAACAGCTTGGTTAGGTTAATGACCTTTGGTGTTATAAGAATGGCATTAGGTTAATGATCTATAAGAGGTAGAAGAATGGAGGTAGAAAAACAAGTCACCTACATGGGAGAAAAAAATTAGGCTAGCTTAGACTTCTCTACAACAGTCAGTGCCAGAAGATAATGGAGCTGTGTCTACAGAATTCTGAGTAAAAGAAAGTGTGACTGAAGAATACCCAGACAGGTATATATACCCAAAGGATTATAAATCATTCTACTATAAAGACACTTGCACACGTATGTTTATTGAAGTACTATTCACAATAGCAAAGACTTGGAACCAACCCAAATGCCCATCAATGATAGCCTGGATAAAGGAAACGTGGCACATACACACCATGGAATACTATGCAGCCATAAAAAAGAATGAGTTCATGTCCTTTGCAGGGACATGGATGAAGCTGGAAACCATCATTCTCAGCAAACTAACACAGGAACAGAAAACCAAACACCGCATGTGCTCACTCATAAGTGGGAGAACAATGAGAACACATGGACACAGGGAGGGGAACATCACACACCAGGGCCTGTCAGGCGGGAGGTTGGGGGCAAGGGGAGGGAGAGCATTAGGACAAATACCTAATACATGCAGGGCTTAAAACCTAGATGACAGGTTGATGGGTACAGCAAACCACCATGGCACATGTATACCTATGTAACAAAGCTGCACGTTCTGCACATGTATCCCAGAACTTAAAGTATTAAAAAAAAAAAAAAGAAGAAAGAAAGAATACCCAGACAGGCTGGGTGCAGTGGTTCACACGTGTAATCCCAGCTCTTTGGGAGGATGAGGCAGAAGGATTTCTTGAGGCCAGAAGTCCAAGACCAGCAAGACCTCATCTCTGCAAAAAATTAGCCAGGCATGGTGGTGCGTGCCTGTGGTCCCAGCTGCTTGGAACACTGAGGTGTGAGAATCGCTGAGCCCAGGAGTTCAAGGCTGCGGTGAGCTATGATCACGCCATAGCACTCCAGCCAGGACAAGAGCAAAACCCTGTCTTTAAAAATATTACCTACACAGTCTTGTTTGAGGATAAAAGCAATAAGCACACATGCTGAAGCATAAAAGGCCATAGCAGATATAGCCCTTCTAGGGAAAAACTACAAGAGATTATATCAAGCTACACAATAAATAAATGGACATGATAGGGTAAAAGCACTGGGATTATACTCAGTATTCAAAGAAAACAGTATGTGTAGTGAGTAGTTCAGGAATTAGACCTCTGGAGCTTGAATCATGGCTCTGCTAATTCTCATTTTGAGCTTCAGACAAATTATTTAACCTTCCTTGTTCCCTTACTGGTAAGATGAGGATGATGATGTTTGGGTATCAGATGAAATAACCTATGTGAAGTTCTTAGCATTATATCCAGCATTAGATACTACTATTATAATAAAACAGTAAAATTTATTTAAAAATAATGGCTTCAATTTTTAAAGGCTTTTTAATAATCTTTTGTCTTTTAATCTTGAGAACTAATATCTCTGCTGTAAAGAAATTTTTTAAAGACTGAAATCATTGGAAAGTTGGACAAGAAACTGGTATCGCTGATAACTCTGGGAAAGGAAAGCGGGTAGTTGGAAGACAGAATGGGATGGAGAATTTTCACTGGCTTTTCACCAACATATAGCTTTTGAAATTTGTCCTATGTGAATATATTACACATTTTTTAAACAACTAAAGTTAAGAAATATTTACGTAAGTTTCCATAACTCCTCATTTTTAATCATGGTTTCTTTTTCTTCTTTGAAAATTCAAGTATAATTAAATTTAATACTTTAATGTAAAATTAGCATGAACAGTATGGTCTCATTTTTGCAAAATTATTCTTAGCCAGCCAGCCCTCCATCTGTATATATGCAAGAAAGAGGTCTGAAATTATTTCCTACGTGGTGAAATTTAGACTATTTTTAAAATTCATATTTTTCAGAATTGCTTGAATTTTTAAATAATAAATATTTGCCTTTTTAAAAAGTCATTGTTCTAAATAAATAAAAATTGTTATCTATTGGTTGCTAAGAAAAAACAAGGAGCTTGCCTGTACCACACAAGGGACTGGGCTCTGAATGTCGAAGTCCACCCTGGAGGGTCTGGTTAAAGTTCTGGTTGTAGAATTCTGTGCCTTAACTTCTGCTTTGTTAAATGTGCTGCCAAGAGGTTATGTCCCGTGGTGTGTCTTGTTGATTCTTTAAGTGGGAGGCTGATGCCTGATCTAGCCTCCTGCCAAACTGGACTAACTGTCCTTTCATAAGGACAGTTCCTTTTTTTGTTCCTGGTGTTCCAATCACCTAGAGTGCCCTCATTCTCCCTGACCCCTCAATTATATCTTTCTTCTAAAGCCATGTCAGGACCATGTCTTCCATGTACCTTTTTCTAACCTGTATACATGATTTCCCTCTTTGAAATCCCATAGCACATTTTTACAGCTGTCTTATGGCCATTCAATCATGTAACAAGTGTTTATTGAACATACGCCTTATATTTGTTTGTATATATGCCTTACTCTCTCTGCCTTAGAACAATTACCTGAGGGCAGGAAGTATGTCATGCTCATTTGGTATTTCTACAGCACCCAGCATAATACCTTTTAAAGAACAACAGTCAAAAAACGTTTGTTGCATAATTAAAGAAATGAACAATAAGCATTTGTTGGATTGAACTGATTACTTGTTTTTACACATTTTCGGAAGCTTAGAAGACTTTTTGTGTTGAAAGCTAAGCGGTTCACATGCCTTCAGAATTATTCTGAGTTTGTCTAAAGAGCAAACATTTCCCCTTTCTCTCAAAACACTGGCATGTATAAAAATCCTTGGAAAGGTACAAGGTCAAAATGGCTGAATAATAGAGTAGTGATTTTTATTTCTGCTTCATTCTGAGGAGGTACGGTAATACTGAAAGCTGACATAACAAAGACAATTTATCCCTAGTCCTCTGATCCCTAATGTTCAATATCGGCTCAGAGACAGCTTTCCAAAATGAGTTCACATTACTCAGAGTTTTCGTCTTTTAATGGGGCTGTTTAATCACAAAAAGCTACATTCGACCTATATTACTGAAAATCTAAATAAAGCTAATATGGTACATATAATGGCATATTGACGATGAGATAATGTGTATGGAATTTAAAATAAAGGCACTACAAATACAAAATAATGTGTAGAATTAAAGCAACATCTTTGAGATAGTGAGGATTAGATATGGAAACTGTTCCTCTATAATCTAGTTAGAGCTGTCTTTCCAAAACAGGGTGTGTTGAAAAGCCTCTCTCTCTCTCTCTCTTTCTCCTCCCCTCCCCTCCCCTCCCCTCCCCTCCTCTCCCCTCCCCTTCCCTCCCCTCCCCTCCTCTCCTCTCTCTCCTCTTCTCTCTCTCTCTCTCTCTCTCTCTCTCTCTCGCTCTCTCGCTCTCTCGCTCTCTCTTCTCTCCTTTCCCCTGAACCCATGAAGAGTGAGCAAAGAGTAATGTGCTGCCATCTACTGACGGCTGCATTAAAGAGCAACTCAGGACACATTAAACAATTTTTAAAAATAAAACTGTTGAAAACCTCAGAATACGTGTTTAGCTCAACTTATTTTAAACGTAGTGATTGGCACCTACAAGATTCTTAACTTTCTGGGGGATAATCATCGTGAACATTGGTGTAATTGAAGAAGAAAATCAATGGATATGTGTAAATAACCACACAAATTTAAAGATTAGAAAGTTTAACTTCAGGCTTCAGTGGAGGACCGAACAGCTGACTCATTCCATTAAAAAAAAAAGGAACAAGAGAACACAAGCACTTCCATACTAAGGTAAGCTAGTGCTTCTGTCAGTCCAATGTTACGCACAGTGAACACTGTAAACTGAGGAGGTCAGGGATCTGATATTTTATATTCAGCAATGTATTTCTAGTGTTGTATGCCGTCCCCACCACATGGTAGGTACTCTATAAATACTACTTGAATTAATAATCAAGTAGGGATTCTTTCTATTTCTTTTCAGTTTTGTGTGTTTGAGCTCCAAGGAGTGCACCAGAATCCTAGCATCTCAAGAGTCAGTACACATGACCCCGTGGTTCATATTTTGTTTTGTTTTGACATTTCTGGTGAAAGATTAACTTGAGTCTGAATCACTAAGATAACTCCTCAATTTTCCAGTTCAGTCAACATTATTTGTCAATTAAGTTTTTAGTACATTGTAAATTGAAGTGTAAAACTTGACTCTGCACTGAAATTAACTTTCAATGTGTCACTCAGAGACAAAATCAAGAAAAAAAGTTGGAGACGATCCTGTGCCTAATTAGAAGGATTAGAAAGGGCTTTGAAAACAATTAGCTCAGACTTTCTAACTAAAGCAAAGTTATTTAGTTTAGGGAGGCCCTTTCCTTTTTTTAGTCCTTTAAAACTAGACTCATATAGCGAAAGTTTATCATCCAATAATCATCTGTTTACACTGGCAGAAGCCCCAACAGATTATGGCCTGGATGGTCTGTAACCCATCTACTCTGCTCAGGGGCCCTCAGCTCTAAACTGTGTATAGATTAAGATCTGCATAGACATGGGGCACAGAAGTTGATACCTGGAGCCACAGCAGTTTTTCTGGGAACTTTGTATCCAACCATCCAATTTAATGCACTTCAAAATGTGTGGGTAAGAAAACAGCTCCTGCCTCAGAAGAGAAGGGGATTTAACAAGGGGCAAAAGATGAAGTGAACAAATTATTATGTTATTTGATTCAAAGGAGGAGGAGGAGGCCACATCTGTTGGAGGGACCATAACCAATGTTATGAAGTAGATAGAATTGGAATGGGTCTTTAAAGATAAGTAGAATTTTACACTTTGGGTTTTAGGTGGGGAAAAAATCATAAATGACATTTAGAAGACATTTTTGAACATTGTATGTATAGATTTGGCCTCTATGAGCCTAATCTTCACCTCCAAAAAGTGGCAACTAAATTGGAATGGCAACATCATGTGCTGGCTCTGAAATCAGGTGCCTGGGTTGAGTTACATTTTTGTTGTGTGTTGGGCAAGTTATTTAGTAGCCCGGGTCCTCAATTACCTTTTCTGTACAGTGAGAACAATAGAAAGGCCTATCTCATAGGTTGTTTTGAGGACTAAATGAAAGAATTCAGGTGCTTTGGTCAGTGCCTGGAATATAGTAAATGCTCAATAAATATTATCTATTAAATTTGGTGAGTTTGTACTTAGTTTACTAAACAATGGGGAGCTATTCAAGGTTTCTGAGTAGAAAAGCTATATGTCTGAAGCTGAAACTCAGAGTAATCCATTTGTCAATGAGGCTTATGATGAATTAAAGAAAGTTGAAGGGGATGCAATTAAGGATACCAAGTAGGGGGATTATACAACTGTCCAGGGGAGAAGTAATGAGGGTCACAATTATAGGTAAAGTGGTAAAAGAGAAGAAGGAGGAGGAGGAGAAAAGAAGGGATAATTCTGAAAAACTTCGAGATAAATAATTGATAGGTATGCCTGTGAAGTGAAAGGGGTAGGGAGGAGTCAAAGGCAACTCTAAGCTTTTAAACCTGGGTCCTAGAAAATCTTTAGTGAGGAACAGGAGATATGCGAAAAAACTGATTCAGGGGAAAGTTATCCAGGTGGAGATCCCAACAGATAGTCATAACTTTAAATATGGACCTCAGAAGACAAGTCAAACCTAGATTAAGTGAAGCCTTGGGTAGAGATGAAATCATGGAAGATGTGAAGGTTGCCCAGGTCAAACCATCTAACTCAAAATTTCTTCTTCTTTCCACCTATGGATATTACATGAGTTCATATGCGTTGGTGGAAAGAGAAAGGGGCTTGTATATTTTAAAAAGTGAGGCTCAACTCCTGATTTCCCCATCTAGCCAAGTGTCACTTTAGGAATCAGCTGCCTTGTCTGAAAAATAGAAATAGTGCTAATCTCTTCCTTGCAGAGTTATTCTGAGTATCAAATGAAGTCCCAGTCTCTTTATGGCTAGTTCAACAGTGATCATCTGCAGGTGCAGGATGAAATTTCTCTCCCCGAAGGTCTCCAAGGCTCCGGGCTTGTTCCCGCATCCAGTATTCCTATATCCACCAAACACTTGAACTTACCACTGAACACACTTGAACTCGCCACTGAACACTTGAACTCATCTCTCCCAAACCTTCCAGGCTTGGTCAAATTCTCCAGGCTGCTGCACAAGCTTCTCCTGACTAACTCCAAATTCCCTGTCCGTGGCCCTCTTCTGCCCCACTTCCTCTCCCACAGAAATTTAGATGCTTTCAACTGGGCATGAGAAAAGTGAAGAAAAACAGAAATACAAGGAGAAAGTGGTCCAGGAAAAAGTTATTCTTTCAACGCCTTCACTCATTGTGTCCCTTTTCATTTTGTCTTTCATAAAAATTCTCATCCCAGAATCATATTTAATCTCAGTTTATTAGTCCCATAATTACTTAGTCCCTGCCAGTTAACATTCATTCCAATACAGAGTTAGCATCCCCACACCATACACACACCCACAGGCACATGTAACAATATTATTTTGCAAGTAGAGGAAAGAGCCATTATTGATCTCAGAACAGATTTTCTCCACTCTTTGTCCATAGGAGGAAAAAGACCCTAATGATCGTAATGTAAGTCAGTAAGTCCATTGGTTCATTCTCCCCTTCCCCCATCTTACACAACAAATTCTAAGCAGAAAGTTTTAAAATCTGTTTAATTTCACCTTGAGTGGGTCCCAGGACCTCCATAAACTATATTATTTCTACATATAAGACAGCTCAGTAGATGCCTTCAAGTTTACAATAAATTGCTACAGACTTGGGGTGTCTTTTAGTTTCCAGGAAAGCCAGAATGCTCCCTTCTGTACTCTCTCAGCATGGTGACCTGCAATTTCAGAATCTTTTGCAGCCTGTATTTTGGTTTCTCTGCCCATTCATTAGTTGGACAAATGTCTGTTATCACCTGAAGCATTCATGTTCCAAGCCTAAAATCAGTCTTCTCCCACTCAGCATCTCTTTGTTCTCTGGAAAGCAGCTTGGACTTACTAAAGAATTTTCAAGAAAAAGCACATTCTAGTATATCTAGTACAGAGGAATCCTGGATTTTTACTCCAGACTTCAACATCAGCATCAGGTCTAGTAGCCTTGACAAATATCTTGCATCATGTCATAATAAATAGCATGTATTATTAGGTGCCTGTTATAGATTCTGTATTGCATTTTGTGATGTGGGAGATTCAGAAGTAAAAATAAGGACTACATGTGTTTTGAACATGACTTTATATACAGCACTGGGTTACAGAAGGTGTGGCACAGAAAAGATAATAAAAATGAGTGAATGGGACCTCTGAGCAACCTAATGCATTAGGAGCTATAGAGAATGACATAAGTTAACTCACAGTTAAGGGATCCCTTAGATGGTGGTGCAGGTATAAGGGACACAGGAATTCAAAGAAGTGAGATAGACTGGTCATTACAGGTGAACGATGCACACAGTCTCTAAGGATAAGTACTATTGGAGGAAGCACAAGAGAGAGGACTGGAATTTCAGATATCAGAAGAAGATCATAATTGGAGGCCAAAAAGTAAGTCAGTAAGAGCTAATTAGAAGCCAGACAGACTTTAGAGAGTAAAAAATAAGGTTGGATAATAAGTGGGACCAGATAATACTGGATATTAAAAGACAGAAGAATTGTTAGCGGGTCATGTGCCAAAGTTTGCTTCTTAGTTAGTTGTTTAAAATTCAGAATGGTTTTTTTGTTGTTGTTGCTTTTGTGGGGTTTTGTTTTTGTTTTTTTGTTTTTGTTTTGTTTTGTCTTATTAAGACAGTTTCACCTTTGTAACCCAGGCTGGGGTGCAGTGGCACAATCTCGGCTCACTGCAACCTCTGCCTCCTGGGTTCAAGCGATTCTCATGCCTCAGCCTTCTGAGTAGCTGTGATTACAGGCATGTGTCACCACACCCATAGAATGGTTTTTTAAAAATATAAAACAAGGCTACAAATTGTGATCTAATTCATGAGTAGTACTAATATACACATTCCTCTCATCATGAAAGAATGAGATACATAGATTTACAATTAATTATCAAGCATTTCTATTCTTTTTAGAGAATTTTAGTTTTCTAAAATTTGAATTTAGAATTTTCTAAAATCCTCAGAAGAATATTAGAATAAGTTCAGCTAAGCTCCAGGAACAACTCAGCAATCCTTTGTTGTTGTTGTTTTTAGAGATTGGGTCTCGCTCTGTTGCCCAGGCTGAAGTGCAGTGATGCGATCATAGCTCCCTGTAGCCTTGAACTCCTGGCCTCAAGTGATCCTTCCACCTTGGCCTCCCAAAGTGCTGGGATTACAAGTATGGGCCGCTTCACCGGGCCTTTTAACTCATCCTTAGTCTGTTCCTTTTCCTTCAGCCCTCGGTGACCATTTCAAACCTTCATCAGTCACCTCAGGATTCTTGCTTCTGTATCTTATAGCAGATGATGTGAGCCACTACTTACATGTTAAATTTTTAAAAATCAGTGAATTCCTGGCCAGGCGCGATGGCTCACGCCTGTAATCCTAGCACTTTGGGAGGCCAATGTGGGCGGATTACTTGAACTCATGAGTTCGAGACCAGCCTAGGCAACACAGTGAGACCTCATCTCTATAAAAAAATACAAAAAAAAAAATTAGCTGGGCGTGGTGATGCATACCTGTGGTTCCAGCTACTAGGGAGACTGAGGTGGGAGGTTCACTTGAGCCCAGGAGGCTCAGGTTGCAGTGAGCAGAGATCACACCATTGCACTCCAACCATTGCACAGAGTGAGACCCTGTCTCAAAAAATAATAATAATTTTGGGAGGCCAAGGCGGGTGGATCACCTGAGGTCAGGAGTTTGAGACCAGCCTGGCTAACATGACAAAACCCCATCTCTACTAAAAATACAAAAAATTAGCCAGGCATGGTGGCGGGCGCCTGTAATCCCAGCTACTCGGGAGGCTGAGGCAGGAGAATCACTTGAATCTGGGAGGCAGAGGTTGCAGTGAGCCAAGATTGCACCATTGCACTCCAGCCTGGGCGACAACAGCGAAACTCCATCTCAAAATAATAATAATAATAATAATAAATCAGTGAATTATTTAAATTTCTCAGCCTGCCCTCAAAAATGTATATATTGCCCCTGCTCTAAGTTTCTCCCCTTTTCCTATGTTCTATTCTTGACTTTCCCCCTCCCTGACCATTTTTTTCTTCTCAGTCTGATCATCCTTCCCTCAGGGATTCCTCCGTACTCCACAGCTCCAACTATGAATATATCAATACCTCCTTAAATCTATATCATTAGATAACATTTTTTTAAACTTGGCACTGGATTCCTCTTTCCAGCTCCATATAAGAAATTCCACTTGGATATACCACAGAGACCTTAAACTCAAAATGTTCAAAATATTACTCACTATCTGTGGTGGGTAGAATAATGGACCCTCAAAGGTATCCATTTCCTAATTCCTAAAACCTGTGATTATATCAGATTTTATGGTAACAGGGAATTAAGTTTGCAGTTGGATTTAAGCCTCCATCAACTGAATTTAAACTCAAGAGACTATCTGAATTATCTGGGTGCCCAATGTAATCACAAAATTTAAAAGAAAAAAGAAACTCATTCTATACTCACAAACACTGACACCAAATTTGTGGGTCTCCCCCACACTAAGCAATTCTTCAATTCTCTGAGTGTCAGCTGGGTGTCCTACAATTCAATTCAACTCTGACACTGTCTACTTGGCATTAGCGTCAGATCCCGCAAGTGAAGAGCTCAGTCCTATGAGACTGCACTGACTTCAGATGCCAATTTCAAGTCTGGGTATCCCATGTTTCTGGCCAATCAGCAATATATCAGGAGTTCCATGACATCCTCCTTAGGTTTCATAATTCCTTAGGTTTGATAAATGGCTAGAATGGCTCACAGAACTCAGAGAAACATTTACTTATGGTTGGCAAAAGTACAAACTTACATGAGTACAACATTGTATTTTTATTATAATGGATATAATTCAAGAGTAGCCAAATGGAAGAGCTGCACAGGGCAAGGTATGAGAAGAGGCATGGAGTTTCCATGCCCTTTTTGGGCACACACCACCCTCCCAGCACCTCCATGTGTTCGCCAACCTGGAAGCTCTCCAAACTCCTTCCGTTAGAGTTTTTATGGAGGTTCCATTATGCAGACACGATTGATTAACTCGTTGGCTACTGGTGATTGAACCCAATCTCTAACACCTCTGGAGGTGGGGCTCAGGGAGGGGCTGAAAGCTCCAAACCTCAAATCATATGGGTAAGCCCTCTGGCAACCAGCTCCCCATTCTTAGGGACTTTCTAAAAGTCATCTCATTAACATAAACTCATGTGAGATTGTCATAAATAACGGAAAATGCTCCTTTCACCTTTATGGCTCTTATCACTTAGGAAATTCCAAGGGTTTTAGGAGTTCTCTGCTAGGAACAAAAGACCAAATATGTATTTCTCATATCACAATATCACAAGGGTTCTTTAAGGCGGAAAAGGAAAGTAGAAGAGGTCAGTCGCGGGAAATGTCACTAAGGAAGACTGATCTTAGAAATGCAATGTTACTGACTTTGAAGATGGAAATAGCAAGAGGACTTCAGCCAAGGAATGCAGGAGGCCTCTAGAAGATGAAAAAGGCAAAAAAAAAAAAAAAAAAAAAAAAAAAGATTACCTCTTAGAACCTCCAAAAAGGAACAGCCCTGTTGATACCTTGATTTTAGCCTAGAACAACCCATGTCAGTTTTCTAACATATACAACTGTAAAATAACAAATTCATGCTGTTTTAAGCCACTAAGTCTAATTATATGTTACAGTAGTAATAGAGAATTAATGCAACATCTTTATCCCAAATCTCTGCTTCATAAATTTTGTTTGGAGAGGGTGAAGCTTTGATATTCCACATTAATTTTTTTCTCTCATAAGTTTTTAGAATGTACATAAGTTCACAGAATGTCCAAATGGAGTATCTTTACATTGTTAAAATGCCATTTTTAAGTAAAAGAAGTGGGGAAAAGTGCAGAAACTTGGTAATATTCTTCATAACAGTCAAGATAACACTTTTCCACGTCTTCTGTTGTGAATGAAATTATGTGCATTTCTATTTGTTTTTACTTAATTTAACACAGTGACTACAGTGGTAGCATTCTTTTAATTAGCTGACAGATTTGTAATGCAAACAATATCACAAGTTTTTCCTAGTGTTTATAAGCACATTCCAGGAAACTGAGATATTTAGTAACATGTTGCCTAAATTGATATCTGCTTATCTAAAATAGATTCCTTCTGATTCCTGGTAGTTTTTCAGTGCACCTTTCCCGTTAAATTATCTTTCTCAGAAAATAGTTTATGTTTCTTTGCATAAAAGGCACCTTCTTTTTAAATAATTTTTTTATTTCAATAGCTTTTGGGGTACAAGTGGCTTTTGGTTACATGGATGAATTGTACAGTGATGAAGTCTGAGATTTTAGTGCACCTGTCACCCAAGTAGTGTACATTGTACCCAATATATAGTTTTTTATTCCTTACTCCTTTCCCACTCTCCCCTGTTCTGAGTCTCCAATATACATTATACCACTCGGCATACCTTTGAATGCCCATAGGTTAGCTCCCACTTACAATTGAGAACATACAGTGTTTGATATTTCATTCTGGAGTTACTTCACTTAGAATAGTGGCCTCCAGCTCCATCCAAGTTGCTGCAAAAGACATTATTTTGTTCTTTTTATGGCTGAATAGTATTCCATAGTGTATATGTATATATATATATGTATATATATACACATATATGTATATATACACATATATATGTATATATATACATATATGTATATATATACATATATGTGTATATATACATATATATGTGTATATATATACATATATATGTGTATATATATATACATATATATATATATACCACATTTTCTTGACCCACTCAACAGTGAATTAGCACTTACATTGGTCCTATATCTTCGCAATTGTGAGTTGTCCTGTGATAAACATATGTGTGCATTATATAAAAATATATATAATGGCTTCTTTTCTTTCGGGGAGATACTCAGTAGTGGGATTGCTGGATCGAATGATAAATCTACTTTTGGGTCTTTGAGAAATCTCCATGCTGCTTTCCATAGAGGTTGTACTAATTTACATTCCCTCCAGCAGTGTATGAATGTTCCCTTTGCACTACATCCATGCCAACACCTTTGTTTTATTTGTCTGTTTTCTTTTCTTTTTTCAACTTTTTAATAATGGCCATTCTGACTGGGGTAGGGTGGAATCTCACTGGTTTTAATTTGCACTTCCGTGGAGATTAGTGATGTTGAGCATGTTTTCTAATCTTTTTTCGCCATTTGTATATCTTCTTTTGAGAGGTGTCTGTTCCTGTCATTTGCCCACTTTTTGATGGGATTATTTATTTATTTTGCTTGCTGACTTGAGTTCCTTGTACATTCTGGATATTAGTCCTTTGTCAGATGCATAGTTTGCAAATATTTTCTCCCATTCTGTGGGTTGTCTGTTTACTCTGATGATTATTCCTTTTGCTGCACAGAAGCTTTTTAGTTCAATTAGGTCCCCTTTATTTATTTTGGTTTTTGTTGCATTTGCTTTGGGGTTCCTAGTCATAAATTATTTGCCTAGACCAATGTCCAGAAAAGTTTTTCCTAGGTTTCCTTCAAGAATTTTTATGGTTTTAGGTCTTAGATTAAAGACCATATAGGGTCTTAAGGAGATAGGGATCCAGTTCCATTCTTCTACATGTGGCTATTCATTTATCACAGCACCCTTTATTGAATATAGTATTGTTTCCCCAATTTATGTTTTTGAATGCTTTGTCAAAGACCAGTTGGTTTTAAGTATTTGGCTTTATGTCTGGGTTCTCTATTCTGTTCCATTGGGTTATGTATCTACTTTTATACCAGTACCATGCTGTTTTGGTAACTACAGCTTTGTAGTATAACCTGAAGTCAGGTAATGTGATGCCTCCAGATTTGTTCTTCCTTAGGACTGCTTTTGCTATCCAGGGTCTTTTTTGGTCTGTATGAATTTTTGGATTGTTTTTTTAAATCTGTGAAAAATGATGTTGATATTTTGATAAGAATTGCATTGAATCTATAGGTTGCTTTGGGCAGTATGGTCATTTTCATGATATTGATTCTTCCAATCTATGAGCATGGGATGTATTTTCATTTGTTTGTGTCATGTATTATTTCTTTCAGCAGTTTTGTAGTTTCCCTTGGAGAGATCTTTCACCTCCTTGGGTAAGTGTATTCCTATGGTTTTTTTTATAATAGCTATTGTAAAAGGGACTGAGTTCTTGGTTTCATTCTCAGCGTGGTGGTTGTTAGTGTATAGAAATGGTACTGATTTGCGTACACTGATTTGGTAACCTGAGACTTTACTGAATTCAATCAAACCTAGGAGTCTTTTGGAGGAGTCTTTAGGGTTTTCTATGTATACAATGATATCATGGGCAAACAGAGATAGTTTGATTTCTCTTTTCCAATTTGGATGCCGTTTATTTCTTTATCTTGCCTGATTGCTCTGGCTAGGACTTCCAGTACTATGTTGAATAGAAGTCATGAAAGTGGGCATCCTTGTCTTGTTCCAGTTCTTAGGGGGAGTTATTTCAACTTTTCCCTATTCAATGTGATGTTAACGGTGAATTTGACAAACATGACTTTTATTATTTTGAGGTACCCTTCTATGCATGGTTTGTTGAGTGTTTTTATCATAAAGTAATGCTGGATTTTATTGAATGATTTTTCTGTGTCTATTGAGATAATCATATGGTTATTGTTTTTTTAATTCTGTTTACATGGTGAATCACATTTATTGACCTGCATATGTTGAACCATCCCTGCACTGCTTGGATGAAACGCACTTGGTCATGGTGAATTATCTTTTTGATATGTTGTTCGATTAGGTTGATAGTATTTTGTTGAAGATTTTTACATCTATATTCATCAGGGATATCAGTCTGTAGTTTTCTTTATTTTTTTTTTTTTTTATTATTTTTTTGGTTATGCCCTTTCCTGGCTTTGGTATCAGGATGATATTGGCTTTACAAAATGAGTTAGGAAGGATTCTCTTTTTCTCAATTTTTTGGAATAATTTCAGTAGGACTGGTATCAATTCTACCGTGAATGTCTGGTAGAATTCAGCTGTGAATCCATGTGGCCCTGGGCTTTATTTGCTGTTGTTGGCAATTTCTTTTGTCACTGTTTCAATCTCACTGCTTGTTATTGGTCTGTTCAGGATTTCTATTTCTTCTTGATTCAAGCTGGGAGGGTTGTATGTTTCCAGGAATATATTCATTTCCTCAAGATTTTCTATTTTGTGTGCATAGAGGTGTTCATAATAGTCTTGAATGATCTTTTGTATTTCTGTGGTGTCCGTTGCAATGTTTCTACTTTCATTTCTAATTGAGCTTATTTAAATCCTCACTCCTCTTTTCTTAGTTAATTTAGCTAATGGTCTATTGATTTTATTTTTTCTAAAAACAAACTTTTTGTTTCACAGATCTTTTGTATTTTTTGCTTCAATTTCATTTAGTTCTGCTCTGATCTTTATTTCTTTTCTTCTGCTAGCATTGTTCTTGTTTTTCTAGCTCCTTGAAGTGTGATGTTACATTGTCAAATTGTGATCTTTCAGACTTTTTTGATGTAGGTGTTTAGCAGTATAAACTTTCCTCTTAGCACTGCTTTTGCTGTGCCCCAGAAATTTTGATAATTTGTGTCATTATCATCATTCATGTCAAAGAAGTTTTCAATCTCAATCTTGATTTCATTGTTAACCCCAAAATTATTCAGGAGCAGATTGTTTAATTTCCATGTATTTGCACAGTTTTCAGGTTTCTTTTGGAGTTGAATAATAGTTTTATTCCACTGTGGTCTAAGAAGATACTTGATATAATTTTGATTTTTTCAAGATTTATCAAGACTTGTTTTGTGGCCTACCATGTGGTCTATCTTAGAGAATGCTCCGTGTGCTGAGAAGAATATATAGTCTGAAGCTCTTGGGTAGAATGTTCTGTAAATATCTGCTAGATCCATTTGTTCCAGAGTGCAGTTTAAGGCCAGAGTTTCTTTGTGGGCTTTCTGCCTAAATGATCTGCCTAGTGCTGTCAGTGGAGTGTTGAAGTCCTCCACTATCGTTGTGTTGCTGTTTGTCTCTTTTCTTAGGTCTAGTAGTAATTGTTTTATAAATCTGGGAGCTATAGAGTTGGGTTATAGTTAGGTTATATTTTATATATATATATAACATATATATGTTATTTATTAGGTTAAGTTATATATATCATATATATTATATGCTCAGTTCAGCATATACTATATATGCAGTATATACTGAACTACAGTATATAGCATATACAGCATATATATAGTATATGCTGAACTACAGTACATAACAAATACGGCATATATAGTATATGCTGAACTACTGTATATAGCATATACTATATATCAGTATATGCTGAACTGTTAACATATATCAGTATATATCAATTCAACAAGAAGATATTATAACCTATAATATATAATATATATGTTATATATTATAGGTTGTTATATATTACAGGTTATAATATCTTCTTGTTGATCATTTTATCATTATATAATGACTGTCTTTTGTTTTTACTTTTGTTGCTTTAAAATTTGTTTTAACTGCTAAAAGAATAGCATCTTCTGCTCATTTTTGATTTCCATTTGCTTGGAATATCTTCTTCCACCCCTTTACCTTGAGTCTATAAAAATCCTTGTGTTAGGTAAGTCTCTTCATGACAGCAGATATTTGGTTTGTGATTATTTTTAGCCACACTGCCAATCTGTATCTTTTAAGTAGTGCATTTAGACCATGTAAATTCAATATTACTATTGAGATGTGAGGTACTGTTCCAGTCATCATATTGATTGTTATCTAAATACTTTGTTTTCTTCATTGTGTTATTGTTTTATAGGCCCTGTGAGTTCTATACTTTCAAGAGGTTCTATTCTGGTGCATATTGACTTTTTGTTTCAAGATTTAGAACTCCTCTTTGCATTTTCTGTAGGCCTTGTCTGGTAGTGACAAATTCCCTCAGCATTTGCCTGTCTGAAAAAGACTTCATTTATGAAACTTAGTTTTGTTGAATACAAAATTATTGGCTGACAATTACTCTGTTTAGGGAGGCTAAAGATTCCAGTCTCTTCTGGCTTCTAATGTTTCTGGTGACAAGTCTGCTGTTAGTCTGACACATTTGCCTTTATAGGTTACCTGATATTTTTCTATCACTGCTCTTAGAATTATTTCTTTCACATTGACTTTAGATAGCCTGATTACTATATGCCTTGGAAATGTCCTTTTTGCAATGAATCTCCTAAGAGTTCTTTGAGCTTCTTATATTTAGATAGATGTCTAAATCTCTAGCATAACCAAGAAAGTTTTCCTCAATTATTTCCTCAAATAAGTTTTTAAAACTTTTTGCCTTTCTTCTCCCTTGGGAACACCAGTGATTCTTAGGTTCGGCCATTTTACATTAATTCTGAATTTCTTGGCGACTTTGCCATTTCTTTCAATTCTTTTCGCTTTATTTTTGTTTGATCGAGTTAATTTTAAAGGCTTATCTTCAAGCTCTGAAATTCTGCCTTCTAGTTGGCCTAGTCTATTATTAAAACTTTCTACTGCATTCTGTAATTCCCTAAATGTGTCTTTCATTTCCAGAAGTTCTGATTGGTTTGTCATTACAATATCTATCTCTTTAGAAAATTTCTTATTCATATCCTGAATTGTTTTTTTTTTAGTTTATGTTGAATTTCACCTTTCTTTTGTATCTCCTTGAGTAACTTAATAATCAACCTATTCTTTACCTGGTATGTCAAATATTTCATCTTGGCCTAGGTCCATTGCTGGAGAGCTAGTATGATCTTTTGGGTATGTTATGGAATCCTGTTTGGTCATGTTGCCAGAATTATTTTTCTGGCTCCTTTTTATATTGGTAGACTATCTCTTCTAATTATTTTTAAGTTTATTTTTAATTTGGCTGTGTTTTTTTTTATTTCTTTTTTCTCCCTTTGAGGGTATATTTTTAATGATTGTGGTTTATAGTAACCTAATTTGGCTCTGGGTGCTTTCGGGGATGAAGACTCTGTATGAGTTCCTTGTTTATAGAGAGTCTTTATATTATGGCCTTTTCAGCTGCTGGTTGTAGTGACAATGTGCTCAGTGTATGAGCAGGTTCATTGTTTCCTGTGTGGTTGAAAGGGCAGAGTTCTCTTGAAGTTTATCTTATTCCCCAGTGGTGTGCATTTATTTATTTATTCTCCCCCTCTACCCGCCAGGATTTTATTTACTGAGTTGAACAGTTCAGGCTTCAGCCCACTAGGGGAGGTGTTTATGGGTAAAAATCAGCTGTGGTTAAAGCAGATGGGTAAATGCCATATTCAGTGGTGGACAGAGGTTCCAGACTTGACAGAGGCAGCTCGGGGAGCTCTTAGTGAAACAGACTGAGGTATTTTCAGGCAGAAAGGAGAGAACCACCTCAGCTCCCCTACCAAGCCAGTAATCTGCCTCCCAGTCACACCCTTGACCCAATGTTTGGCTATTCAGATCAGACAAGTGCCTCTTTTTATCTGTAGGAATGCTGATGTTCTTTGTAGAGAGGGATTATGACTCTAACCTTTATACAAGCCTGAACTTGGAGGACACTCCTCCTATGGGGATGCAATCACTCTGCAGTGTTTCAGAGAGGCTGTCTACAGGTGCACCCATGCTGAGATCCCATGGGAGAAGCCCCAGTGAGCTGTTTCTGCAGTGGTGGGTGAGGGAAATAAGAAGACCCTTTTCCAAGACCTTTCATGAACACCAGGCTGCCTGACTGTTGGGGAAGAGCCACAGACTTTCCCCACTGAGCCCAGCACTGCACCTTTGCCTCTGTTGAAAAAATCTTCCCACAAGCAGAAAGTTCAGAAAAGCAAGGCCTGCCCTCTGGATTATAATGTCCCACAGGGTGCTCCCTTGATGTACTACATTTCCCCTTCCCCTAGAAGTAGGAGTCCTTGCGGACCAGACTACTGTGAATCCTGCTGTTCCTCTGGGTCTAGCCACCCAATGGTACTGCCACACTCCAGGCTGGTACTGGGGAATTTCTGCAAGGGATCCAGAGATGTGACCTGTCCTCTAGTCTCCCAGCAGCAGGTACTAGCACCAGCTCTGATGGGGGTGGCAGGGGAGTGATGCAGACTCTGAAATTCTTTGGTTATAAATAGCCTTAGTTCATTGGCTTCCTCAAATAATGGTTGTAGTAGTAATGAACTGGTCACATGGACAGACTCAGGACCTCCTGGCTAGCAAGGTTCATGCAGGCAATAGTGATAAGCTATGACCGTACACAAGTTTCCTCCTTCTTAGGTGCAATGTTATTGTGCCTGCAGATGCTGTAATGGACTGTGTCAGTTGGCCTCCAGCCAAGAGGTGGCACTTGCCAAAGAGCACCAGCTCTGGTGGCAGGAGTGGAATATGTGCTTGCCTTATATCACCCAGGGGAAGCACTCTGGTGTCTCAGGCAATGGGCAGGGCCATAAAGCTCCCAAAACTTCTGTCGCTTGTGTTATGCTACCAGGAGCGGTGGAGGGGCAAAGCCAGATAGGAGCTAGGTCAGGCAAGTCCACACTGGCTCCACTCATGTGCGGCAAGCAGCAGTCCCAGTGGGGATAGAAGGGCAGTTCCCTAGCCACTGGAGTAATGTTCCAGGGAGGAGCACAGCTGCCTCTGCTGCACAGAAATGTCCACCCAGGGAGTGGGGAGTAACAGGCATGCACTTGGCAAGGCAAGTCTCACACCACAGTGTTCCACTAGCAGCAGCTAGCTAGGTTCCAGGCAGTCTGTGCTCAGAACTCAAAGCTGCCTCAGGCCATAAGCCTTCCCCATGGAGACAGAAACCGTGGCTTTCAAGCCATGCAGTTCCCAGTCTGCTCGTGAAACAGGAGCACCCACCTCCTGTGCTCCTGGCTACAGCCCACTTCCCATTCACCCCTCAGTTCTGGCCATGGTAGTTTATCCCTGCTTGAGATTATATTACAAATCTCAGTTGGGAGCTTCTCTCAACCTATAACCACTGCCTGAGTTAGCTGGCGGACTTCCACAAGGTCCCCTGAGAAGTAGGATCAGGAATGGCTTCCCTCCATCCCTACTGGAGTCTAAGAGTGCACGCAAAGCATGTCCTGATGCCACTCCTCATCTTCTCCCTACCACTCACTAAGTCAGCTGCAGCATTGAGTAGGGTTAAGGCCTTTCCCCCATGGCCTGGATTGCCTGGCTCCCCTGTGGGAGTGTATATCCCAGAGGCAGTTTATCTCCTTCTCCCACTCTAGGGACTTAAACAATTTTCTGCCTGGTTCACAGTGCAGGTTGCAGCCCATCACTTCTTTCAAAGGTTCTGGGGTTTCTTTCAGTTTTCCTGTTAAGTTTCTGTGTTGCTTCCTGGAAAAAATTTCATAGCATGAATGTCTACATACTATTTTGTCTTTCCAAGTGAGAGAGGCATGCTAACAATGTTTCTAAGCTGCCATCTTGGACCTAACTGGCATCTTCTTTTGTTTCAGTTATGACAATTTAGAGTGGCTGCTCATGCTCTTTGTCTGCCTTTGCATTTTTTTTACGTCCACCTACCAGTATTTTGGAAGAAAACAAAGAAACAGGATTGTGGAAAGATAGTAGGCCATGAAAACATAGAGACCTCCTTCCACAGACATTTAAAATGCAAAACCATGAAAGTGTGTATCTGAGCTTGGTGGGAGTAAGGGGGTAAACTCCAGGTGCAGAAATAAAGCAGGAACTGAAAACTAGGGTGGTAATTATGTGAGCAGATGCTGTGATAGTCCAAGGCATGTTTATTAGTCTCCATAATCCTCTTGAGTTTCACTTCCTAAGGAGAGGTAGATGGTAACTCCTTCAGGCCTATGTGAGGTAAAGTTGAAACTGAAAATCTCTCTGTAAAACCAAGAATCTCAAAGGGACACCCCTCAGTGAAGCAGGGAGAAGGCCAGAAAGACTTTCGCTCAGTGAAAAAACATATATGTCACTAAGAAATCAAAACCCTGGTTCTATACCTCGCACAAGCTAAGGACTGGAATCATATAACCCTCATAGTCTAGGAATTCCCATGCCAAAAAATTAACATTAGAAATTAGTCCATGCAGGTCCTTCCCATGTGTGCAGGACACAAAGCTACTATCGAAGGACACTCCTATAACATATATAACATGGGATTACCAAAGAGCAACCAAGCCCCACACAACCCATCATTAGTGAATGTCAAAAGACAGACAAAAAATAAGATCAGCTACACCCCCAATGACTTGAGATGAAAGAGCAACCAGAAAAAGATGATAAAATCAGTACATTTAAAAGTATTCAAAACATATCCTATGAAAATACCAAGAAAATAAGACCCTGAGAGAAAAAAGTGGAGATTTTACAAAATCTAAATGGAACTTATAGAAAGAAAAAAATATATAGTCCTTGAGATTTTGGTAAAACATGACAGATTTAACACAAGCGCTTATTCTACTTCTGAAACCCGACCAAAATGAAAGTAAAGAAAAATTTTTTAAAGGCTTAAATATGTAAGGTCATGACAATGGAAGAGAAGACAATAAATGCCAACAAAATTTTGGAAGCTGGAACTAGGATCAATAAATGATAGTTGATTTATTGAGCTGGAGAAAGTAGAAATCCAAACCTATGGTGTTGATGGTGAGAGAGAGAGTGGTGGAAAATAAAGGAAATGAAAAATAATCAAGGTAATTCAAGTTACTGAACCCCAGGAAGTCAAGGAATTAAGAGCACCAGGACCTCTAAAGACAGGGAGAGCAGCAGACCAAAGAAGAATTGGTTGGAAATCTTTAAAAAGTAAGATTAAATCCCCCAAATACTCTTCTAACACCCAAGTAGCCAAGTGGCTACTTCTAATTCACCAGGCAGAAGAGTGCAACTTAAACCAGACAAGTCTGGACTTGTGGATGCCAGGCGCTACTGAGGACACATGCTGAAAACAGAAGAATTAAAAGAAAGTTTACATACTGCAAAGGGAGATGCCCTCACTTTTAGCCCCCTCCCTCTGCCCAGTTCCCGGCATGCTGGCAACCAACTTAATGCAATGCTAAAATGAAAGAGAAAATATTAAAAGTAAAAACAACAAAGAAATACATATTATTTACAAGAAACAAAAATTAGACAATTATCAGATTTATCAACAGCAACATTTAAGGTGGGATGGTCAACAATTCTAGTTTTCCTGAGACTGAGAAGATTTCAAGGTCTCCAGACATTTTAGTGCTGAAATCAGGAAAGTCTTCATAAACTGAGACAAGTTGGTCACCCTAATGCAATGCAAGAAGACAACAAAAAAGTATCTTAAAAGTGCCAAAGGAAAAAATAATCTGTATACCTTGAATTCTCTATATATCTAAAGTACCCACAATTGACTGAGAAATTAAGAAATTTTCAGACAACTATGACTAAAGAGTTTACTGTTTGTAGACCCTTGCAAAACAATTACTAAATGATATATTTTTGAAAGTGGAAAGTTGAATCCAAAAGGATGGAGTGGAAGGCAAGAAGCAATTAAGAACAAATAAATTGTTAAACATCTAACAAATCAAAATAATGATAGACTATATAAAATAGTATTAATAATGATGACTAACTTAGGGCATATGGAAATATAATGAAAATAAATAAAAATCACAGTGGACTAAAGGGAGTTCTTATATTTTTCTAGGGGTTGAGTAGTGATTATGATAACATTAGAAATTAAGTCAACTGTGATGGTTAATATTAGGTGTCTACTCTACTGGATTGAGAGATGCCTAGATGGCTGAAGAAGCATTGTTCCTGGTGTGTCTGAGAGGGTGTTACCAATGGAGAATGACATTTGAGTCAGTGGACTGGGAGAGGAAGACCCACCCTCAACGTGGGTGGGCACCATCCAATTGGCTGCCAGCTCAGCTGGAAGAAAGAGAGAGAGTCTTCCCACTCTCTCTCTTCCCATGCCATGCTGGACACTTGGCTTCCTCTCCTGCCCTTGGACATCAGCCTCCAAGTTGTTTGGCCTTTGGACTCTGAGACATCCATCAGAAGCCCCTCCCCCTGGTTCTCGGGCCTTTAGCCTCAGAGAGAAGGCTACACTATTGGCTCCCCTGGTTTTGAGGCTTTCAGACTTGGACTGAGCCACACTACTGGCTTCTCTCTTTCTCCAGCTTTTATCTCAAGGGAAGCCCGTGAGACTAACAGCAGAACTCTCAGCAGAAACTCTACAAGCCAGAGGATATTGGGGGCCAATATTCAACATTCTTAAATAAATAATTTAAAGTTAAAGTTAGTAGGGGTCAGGTGTGGTGGCTCACATCTGTAATCCCAACACTTTGGGAGACCCTGGTGGAAGGATCACTTGAGGCCAGGAGTTTCAGACCAGCCTGGGCAACATAGTCAGACCCATCTTTACAAAAAAATTAAAATATTAGCTGGGTGTGGCAGTGTGTGGCTTTAGTCCTAGCTACTTGGGTGGCTGAGGTGGGAGAATCTCTTCAACCTAGGAGTTGGAGGCTGCAGTGAGCTATGATTGTACCACTGTACTCCAGCCTGGGAGACAGAGGAATACCTTGTCTCATAAAATAATAAATAAATGAATAAAGTTAATGAGAATAAACCTACCCTGCACTCACAAGAGGTGCAGCTGGCATCATCGTTCTTGCCTACCAGACCATAAACATCTTGAAGGCAGAGCACAAGTTTCTTGTATTATAGTCATGTCCTCAGAATCCACTATAGTCTCTGACACATATCAAATGTTCAACAGATATATGATGCAATCATTGATTCATTAATTCACTTATTCGTTTAACAAATACTGAGCTTCAGCTGTGTGCCAGACTTTATGTTAGATGATGGATAGATACAGCATTACAGGCAAACTTCTTGTCCTCAAAGAGCTTACATTCTGGTGGGAGAAGACAAGAAATAAGCAACTTTGAAATAATATGTCAGGTAATTACATGAAAAAGCATTTAAAAAGGATAAGCAGAATAAAAAATATTGGGTTTAGGGCGAGTTGCTATTTTGGTCAAAGGTCTCTCTAATAAGGAAAACTTTGAAAAGAAACCTGAGGCTGGGCGCAATGGCTCATGCCTGTAATCTCAGCACTTTGGGAGGCTGAAGCGGACCGACTACATGAGGCCAGGAGTTCAAGACCAGCCTAGCCAACATAGAGAAACCCCATCTCTAATAAAAATATGAAAATTAGCCGGGCATGGTGGTGAGCACCTGTAGTCCCAGCTACTTGGGAGGCTGAGGCAGGAGAATCGCTAGAACCCTGCAGACAGAGGTTGCAGTGAGCGGAGATCATGACACTGCACTCCAGCCTGAGCAACAGGGCAAGACTCCGTTTCAAAAAAATAAATAAATAAATAAAAAAGAAAAGAAAAGAAACCTGAAGGAAGTACAGGGGGTGGTCCAGATGGATATCTAGGATAAGTGCAAAGGGCCTGAGGCAGGGGAGAATTTGGCGAGGGGGTTAGAGTGCCACAGTGCCTCTCTTAAAAGAGAAAGAAAAAGTGCCTCTCAAACAATGAGAGAAAGTGTACACCTGATTCTGTGGAGACAACAAATATTCCTACTTATACTCTTTTGGGGACAAAGTCAAACAGCAATATTACATAAAAATAGTATGTATAATCAAATAGAGCTACCCAGCATTTGAGATGGGGCATCCCTTCTTGGAGTGCAGAAAGAGGGAAATATGACTTGATTGATAGGGAAGGAGAGTAGAAAGGGTCTCTCTTTCTCATATTAAAGCCTGTATACTACACAAAATACAATCCCTAGAGGATATTAACTATTTATGAAAGCCAAATATATGCTCTCAACCTATGACACTTGAATTCTGAGCAAGAGGGTGTAACTGCTCTATCTTCAAGCCTTGCATCCCAGGAAAGCAAAAATCACAAAGAAAAGATACAGGGAAAAACAGGAGGCAGTCACAAGCTAACTGTAATGTTTCAGTTTTATTAGACATACACTTCTTTAAAAAAGAAGGTAAGCGTCTACTTCTGAGGTTTTTATAGCCAATATTATTCATTTACCATTTCTTATGTTACAATGACCAATCAAATGTGCAAATGAGTAATTATAAACCTGGCCATTAGAGACTAAGAAGTTATTTCCCATGGTTATTCATCTTTGTAATAACAAGATTCCATTTATTTTTATTGCTAAAAATACAACTAATAACATCATCAAAATTCAAAAAGTTAGATACAAAACATTAAAAATAAAATCCCTGTTGGAATACAGAATAGCTAGGCCATAGTATAATTATGTGCCTGTAATCTAATTATTGATTGTATAATCAATACCTCCTGGTTTCCCTGGGCCTATATACATCTGAAAGAGTAATCTGCGCAAGGCCTTCACTTCTGTATATAAGGGAAGAGAAACACTAGACGGGAGACATTGCATTTTTGGACAGCCTGCACACAGCCATCAGTGTATCTGGCAAGAGCAATCCATTAGAGCTCATTACTTCTGCATGTGAATAGAGGGATAGAGTCACAAACATACTGAATTGCAGCTTCATAAAAATTATGCTTTCATACTGGTAAATTAGAATTGAATTTCAAGCCTAGAGTCAGTAGTTAAAAGAATCCAAGTCCAGGTGCCATTAAAAATCTACCAAGCTATTCCACTCAAAGCTTCAGGGTGGAGCCACATACACCAGACTGATTGCTTCTCAGCCAATGGTCAGAGGAAATCCATCCCACTCCAAAAGACTAAAAACACTACTTATTTACTTGAAAGAGATTTAAGAGACAAGTAGCTGGGACATGTGCCATTTTTTGGAAATAATGAGGAGCTAAGTCACCCCATTTCTGGCTCCAAATGTGAATATTGTATAAAAGAGAATAGGGCCGTTTGTATTTGGTATTGGCTTCTTCCTCCCCTCTTTCTCTGCCAGAATTCTCTTGCTCTACATTTGCCTTCAGGGTTCAGGGGAGTATCATCTCTGTCGTCTGGCCTCTGCACATGAATAGAAGTAGTTTTCCATTTGCTAAATTATGTATGAGCTCAGCTGCTGTTTGGATTTTTTTATTGAATAATTTTTTACATAAATATTTTATAAGCAGCCAGAGGCTATTGGTATTTGACACATTTCAGAAAATTAAAGAATAAAATTTAAATTGTAGTATAAGAAGACAAAAGAATCATCATGTCCTTGTTGATAAAACATTCACACTATACCCTCAGTAGATGAATTTAGACATGGTTTAAATAGACTGCTTCTTAAACCATGTTTTTTGAATTTAGATAAATTCTCCTTTAATAGGAAAGTAAAGAAAATTATAGCACTTTATTTTCTACTTTGACATTCAGTAGTAAGTTGGATTTTTATGTTCTTGGTGCTTTCAGAATTAGATGTAGGTTCTGGGCTTTATTCTGCATCTCAAATTTGCTAGTTTACATTGTTTTAAAGATAGTGCACTAGTAGTGGTTCTTATTAATAATAAGCTGTCTACTATTTTCCAAATTCGCTATATTTGACCTAAAATTGAATGTTTGAATTATTTTTAAAATATCAACTTAGTGCTTTCCAGCTATGGTGTGAAATTAAAAAGATGGAGACCGAGAAGTCAAATGCCTTTAGAAACTGACTGAAAAAGGAGGACGAGAGAGGTCAAATAAAACACTAATATTGTGGCCGGGCATGGTGGTTCACGCCTGTAATCCTAGCACTTTGGGAGGCCGAGGCGGGTGGATCACGAGGTCAGAAGATCGAGACCATCCTAGCTAACACAGCGAAACCCCGTCTCTACTAAAAATACAAAAAAATTAGCCGGGCACGGGGGTGGGCGCCTGTAGTCCCAGCTACTCGGGAGGCTGAGGCAGGAGAATGGCGTGAACCCAGGAGGCGGAGCTTGCAGTGAGCCGAGATCGCGTCACTGCACTCCAGCCTAGGCGACAAAGCGACACTCTGTCTCAAAAAAAAAAAAACAAAAACAAAACAAACAAAGAAAAAACACTAATATTGCAACTCCATGCAGGTTCAGTCGCTCACCACTTGCAAAGTCAGATAACAAGTACAAGGTGTGGTAGAAGAAAAGTCACTTTATTCCAGAGCTAACAGTGGGGAAATGGCCCCGGCTCTGAAACGGGAAAGGTTCCCTTGTCCCCCATCGCGGGGTGTGCGACAGGGGGAGTGGCTCGCTTCTTCAGTGCCCCACTGCTCAAACCTCTAGGGAATCATGCAGACAGGCAGGCTGTGGAGCTCCAACCCCACGGTAGCATCTAGGGATGGATGTTTACAGCTCCTGAGGCCCCAGTGGGCCTGTGCTACCTCGTGCTCTTTTATTTTTGCCATCTATAGGCAGCTTGTGTTAACCAGCTCAATTAGACCCTCTACCTTGCCGCAGGGACAGAGGGCTTTCTGTATCTCGGGTTCTTGCCTTGGTCTACCAGAAGAATCGGGTCACACCTGGGCTTGGAGAATGAGTGCAGGTTTTATTGAATGGAGGTAGCACTCAGCAAATGGGGGAAGCCAGAAGTGGATGGAGTGGGAAGGTTTTCCCCTGAAGTTGGGCCACTCAGCGGCCCAGGCGTCTTCCAACCCCCTCAGCTAAACTCCACGTTCCACCGGGAGAATGGCCTGCTGGCATGCTGGTGTTCTCGACATCCTCTGGACATCCAGCCGCTTGTGTGTTCTTCCGCTGATGTGTTTCTCTCCACGTCCAGCCGCTTGTGTGTTCCTGCTAGGGTCTTGGGTTTTTATAGGCACAGGATGTGGGCATGGCAGGCCAGGGTGGTCTTGGAAAATGCAACATTTGGGCCAAAGGCAGGAGTGCCTGTCCTCACCTAGGTCCGTGGGCACAGGCCTGAGGGTGAAGCCCTAGCCCAGGACCCGCTTTTCTCTACCCAACACGTCCCTGTCCCCCTCCCATAACAGCTTCATGCCTTAGAGAAACCATTTCAAATTTTGGACAGAATGCAACGGCTTAAAAAGGAAAGCTTAGTAGAGGGAGAATGCAGGAGGGGCAAGAAGTTGCAGGTCTACGTGACTTGCACCAATGACTTGTCCTGAGTCATTGCCCCCTCTGGTGAATGGGCTGGGGCATCCTGGCGTAATCAGGTTGTAAATTAACTGCAACCTTGAGGTATTCTCCTGGTGGGGAAAAATTCTATAGGTGCTTGGATTGTTTTAAGATTCAGTCCCTGGAACTTCTAAGCAAGTGTATAATTAGATAAGGAGGACATTGTACCTGGTGGAAAGAAAGAGAGCAAAGGTCATATTTCATTTGTAAGAAATTAAACATAAAGTAAACAAGGAGGAAAAAGAAAAAGTGTGATGATTAATATTAGGTGTCAACTTGACTGGATTAGGGATGCCTAAATGGCTGGTAAAGTGTTGTTCATGGGTGTGTCTGTAAGGGTGTTGCCAAGGGAGACTGACATGAGTCAGTGGACTGGAAGAGAAAGACCCACCCTCAGTGTGGGTGGGCACCATCCAATTGGCTGCCAGCGCAGCTGGAACAAAGCAGGCAGATGAAGAGGGATAATTACTTTGCTGCTGAGTCTTTCCACTCTCTCTCTTCTCCTGCTGGACACTTGGCTTCCTCTCCTCCCACCCTCGGACTTCACACTCCATGTTCTTCAGTCTTTGAACTCTGGAACTTGCAGCAAAAGACTTGTGGGGCTCCCAGGCCTTCAGACTGAAGGCTGCGCTGTCAGTTTTCCTCGTGCTGAAGCTTTTGGACTTGGACTGAGTCACTACCAGTTTCTGTCTTTCACCAGCTTGCAGATACCCTATTGTGGGACTTTGCCTTGTAATCATGGGAGTCAATTCTCCCTAATAAACTTTCTTTTATATATACACATATCCTATCAATTCTGTCCCTCTAGAAAACCCCAACTAATACAGAAAGGAACAAAAAAATATTTAAAAATAGGGTACTCATTACAACTCCCCACTGCCAAATTCCATTCCATTTCTGTGGAACATGGGCGATGTGTTCATTCTGCCTACTTCCTGCTGAATGAGGTTGTAGTTAAAGGACATTGTCATGGAACTGATCTACTGGAACTGGAAATATTCTCACATACCTGGGCTGACAGATGAAAACTGTTGGAGATTTGCAAGTCTCTGGGAGAGTTTACCTTGCATTTCCATGCAGAATGTACAACAGCAGTAGAATCTGCAGCAAAGAAGTATGCCTATTCCCGCAATTATGGTCAAGGTCACAAGTAACTTTTCCCACCAGGATGGTTCTGACCCAAACCAAGGCACAAACCATTGATCTGGTGACAATGTGGGATCAGACATAGCTTTAATTTGTTTATGCATATCTTGCAGGGCTAATGAGATTTCCTGAGTTGTCTAGGATGTATACATACACTACTCAGGTTTTCAATAGTTTTGGGGTAAGAGGTGGCTTTTAGTTACATGAAAAGTTTTAATGGTAATTTCTGAGACTTGGAGCACCTGTCACCCAAGCAGTGTACACTGTACCCAATGTGTAGTCTTTTATACCTAACCCCACTCCCACACTTCCCCCTGAGTCCCCAAAGTCCATTATATCATTCTTATGCCTTTTCATCCTCATAGCTTAGCTCCCATTTATAAATGAGAACATAGGATATTTGGTTTTCCATTTCTGAGTTACTTTGCTTAGAATAATGGTCTCCAACTCCATCCAGGTTGCTGCAAATGCTATTATTTTGTTCCTTTTTATGGCTGAGTAGTATTTCATGGTTATATATATATATCGCATTTTCTTTATCCACTCATTGGTAGATGGGGATTTAGGCTGGTTCCATATTTTGGCAATTGAGATTTGTGCTTCTATAAACATGCATGTGCAAGTGTCTTTTTCATATAAGGACTTATTTTCCTCTGGGTAGATACCTAGTCATGGGATTGCTGGATTTAATGGTAGTTCTACTTTAGTTCTTTAAGGAATCTCCATAGTGTTTTCCATAGTGGTTCTAGACTAGTTCACATTTTCACCAGCAGTGTAGAAGTGTTCCCTTTTCACCACATCCACACCAACATCTGTTATTTTTTTATTTTTTAATTATGGTCATTCTTGCAAGAATAAGGTGGTATTTCCTTGTGGTTTTAATTTGCATTTCCCTGATAATTAGTGATGCTGAGCATTTTTCATATGCTTGTTGGCCATTTGTATATCTTCTTTTGAGAATTGCATATTCATGTACTTTGGTCAATTTTTGATGCAATTATGTGCTTTTTTCTTGCTGATTTATTTGAATTCATTGTTAATTCTGGATATTAGTCCTTTGTTGTATGCATAGTTTTCAAATATTTTCTCCCATTTTGTGGGTTGACTGATTGCTGATTATTTTTTATTGTTGTTGTGCAGAAGCTGTTTAATTTAATTAGGACCTATTTATCAATTTTTGTTTTGTTGCATTTGCTTTTGAGTTCTTGGTCATGAAATTTTTGCCTAAGCCAATATCTAAAAGAGTTTTTCCAATGGTACCTTCTAGAATTTTTATGGTGTCAGGTATTAGATTTAAGTCTTTGATCCATCTTGAGTTGGTTTTTGTATAAGGTGAGAGATGAGGATCCAGTTTCATTCTTCTACCTGTGGCTTGCCAATTAACCCAACACCATTTGTTGAATAGAGTGTCCTTTTCCTACTTTATGCTTTTGTTTGCTTTGTCAAAGGTCAGTATTTAGCTATATTTTGGGGTGCTCTATTCTATTCCATTGGTCTATGTGCCTATTTTTATACCAGAACCATGCTGTTTTGGTAACTATAGCCTTCTAGTTTAGTTTGAGATTGGGTAATTTGAACAAATCCAGATTTTTTCCTCTTCCTTAAGATTTCTTTGGCTATGCAGGCTCTTTTTTGGTTTCATATGAATTTTAGAATTGTTTTTTCTAGTTCTGTGAAGAATGGTGATGGTACTTTGATGGGAATTGCATTGAAATCTGTAGATTATTTTTGGCAGCATGGCCATGTTCACAATATTGATTCTACCCATCCATGAGTATGGGATGTGTTTCTGTTTGTATCCTGAAATGTTACTGAATTCATTTATCAGATCTAGGAGCTTTTTGGATGGATCTTTAGTTTTCTAGGTATACAGTCCTACCAAGATCTAAATCATATCATTGGTGAACAGCAACAGTTTGACTTCCTCTTTAACAGTTTGGATGCCCTTTATTACTTTCTCTTGTCTGATTGCTCTGGCTAGGACTTCCAGTTCTATGTTGAATAGAAGTGGTGAAAATGGGCATCCTTGTCTTGTTCCAGTTCTCAGGGGAAATGCTTTCAACTTTTCCCCATTCAGTATAGTGTTGGCTGTGGGTTTGTCATAAATGGCTTTTATTTTTTATTTTTTTATTTTTTTGAGACGGAGTCTTGCTCTGTCGCCCAGGCTGGAGTGCAGTGGCTTGATCTCGGCTCACTGCAAGCTCCACCTCCTGGGTTTCACTCCATTCTCCTGCCTCAGCCTCCCGAGTAGCTGGGACTACAGGCACCTGCCACCATGCCTGGCTAATTTTTTGTATTTTTAGCAGAAACAGGGTTTCACTGTGTTAACCAGGATGATAAATGGCTTTTATTACCTTGAGGTATGTCCCTCCTATGCCAATTTTGCTGAGAGTTTTAATCATAAAGTGATGCTCAATTTTGTCAAATGCTTTTTGTATGTCTATTGAGATGACCATACAGTTTTTGTTTTTAATTCTGTTTATTTATCATATTTATTGACTTATCATATGTATTGACTTGCATATATTAAATCATCTCTGCCTCCATAGGATGAAACCACTTGATCATGATGTGCTCTCTTTTTGATGTGCTGTTGGATTTAGTTAGCTAGCTTTTTGTTGAGGATTTTTGCATCTATGTTCATTGGGGATATTGGTCTGTAGTTTCCTTTTTTATGTCCTTTCCTGATTTTGGAATTAGGGTGATATTGGCTTCATATAATAATTTAGGGAGAATTTCTTCTTTCTCTATGTTTTGGAATAGTTTCAGTAAGATTGGTATCAATTCTTCTTTGAATGTCTGATGGAATTCAGCTGTGAATCCATCTGGTCCTGGACTTTTTTTGTTGGCAATTTTTTAAATTACTGTTTCAATCTCTCTTGCTATTGGTCTGTTCAGAGTTTCTGTTTCTTCCTTATTTAATCTAAAGGGTTGTATATTTCCAGGAATTTATCCATCTCCTCTAGATTTTCTAGTTTGTGCATGTAATGGTGTTCATAATAGCCTTGAATCGTCTTTTGTATTTCCACGGTATGTTATAATAGCTCCTATTTCATTTCCAACTGAGCTTCTTTAGACCTTCTCTCTTCTTTTCTTGGTTAATCTTACTAATGGTCTTGCTAATGGTCAATTTTGTTTATCTTTTCAAAGAACAAGCTTTTTGTTTTATTTGTATTTTGTAATTTTTTGTTTGTTTCTTTCAATTTCATTTAGTTCTGCTCTGATCTTTGTTATTTCTTTTCTTCTGCTGGGTTTGGGTTTGGTTTCTCTTTGTTTCTCTAGTTCCTTGAGGTGTGATCTTAGATTGTCTATTTGCACTCTCTCAGACTTTTTGACATAGACATTTAATGCTATAAACTTTCCTCTTAGCACCACTTTGTCTATATTTCAGAGGTTTTGGTAAGTTGTGTCACTATTATTCAGTTCAAATAATTTTTTAATTTTCATCTTGATTTCATTGTTGACCCAAAGATCATTCAAGAGCAGATTATTTAATTTCCATGTATTTGCATAGTTTTGAGGGTTCCTTTTGGAGTTAATTGCCAGTTTTATCCCACTGTGGTCTGAGAGGCTATCTGATATAATTTCAGTTTTCTTAAATTTATTGAGACTTGTTTTGTGACCTATCATGTGGTCTATCTTGGAGAATGTTCCATGTACTGATGAAACTAATGTATATTCTGCAGTTGTTGTGTAGAATGCTCTGTAAATAACTGTTAAGTTCCTTTCTCTAGGGTATAGTTTAAGTCCATTGTTTCTTTGTTGACTTTCTGTCTTCATGACCTGTCTAGTGCCATCATTGGAGTATTGAAATCCCCCACTGTTATTGTGTTGCTATCTATCTTATTTCTTAGCTGTAGTAGTAATTGTTTTATAAATTCAAGAGCTCCAATGTTAGGTGCATATATATTTAGGATTGTAATATCTTCCTGTTGGACTAATCCTCTTATCATTATATAATGTCCTTCTTCATCTTTTTCTACTGTTGTTACTTTAAAGTCCATTTTGTCTGATAAAAGAATAGCTACTCCTGCTTGCTTTTGGTTTCCATTAGTGTGCAGTATTCTTTCCCATCCCTTTACCTTGAGTTTATGTGCATCCTTACATGTTAGGAGAGTCTCTTGAAGACAGCAGATATTTGGTTTGTGATTTTTTTTATCCACTCTACCATTCTGTATCTTTTAAATGGAGCATTTAGGCCATTTACATTCAACGTTAATATTGAGATCTGAGGTACTGTTTCACTCATTATGTTACTTGTTACCTAGATACTTTTTTGTTGTGTTTTTGATTTATAGGTGTGTTTTTATTTTATTTTATTTTAAGATCCAGGATACATGTGCAGGACATGCAGGTTTGTTACATAGGTAAATATGTGTCATAGTGGTTTTCTGCACCTATCAACCCATCACCTAGGTATTAAGCCCCATAGGCATTAGCTATTTATCCTGATGCTCTCCCACCCCCTGACCCCCCAACAGGCCCCAGTATGTGTTGTTCCCCCTGCTGTGTCCATGTGTTCTCATTGTTCAGCTCCCACTTATAAGTGAGAACATGCAGTGCTTAGTTTTCTGTTCCTGCATTAGTTTGTTGAGGATATTGGCTTCCAGCTCCATCCATGGCCCTGTAAAGGACATGATCTCATTCCTTTTTATGGCTGTATAGTATTCCATGGTGTATATGTACCACATTTTCTTTATCCAGTCTATCATTGATGGGCATTTGGGTTGATTCCATGTCTTTGCTATTGTAAATAGTGCTACAATGAACATACACCTGCATGTATATTTATAATAGAATGTTTTATATTCCTCTGGGTATATATTCCTCTGGTAATGGGATTGCTGGATCAAATGGTATTTCTGGTTCTAGGTCTTTGAGGAATTGCCACACTGCCTTCCACAATGGTTGAACTAATTAATTTACATTCTCACCAACAGTGTAAAAGCATTCCTATCTCTCCACAGCTTTGCTGGTATCTGTTGTTTCTTGACTTTTTAATAATCTCCATTCTGACTGGCATGAGATGGTATCTCATTGTGGTTTTGATTTGCATTTCTCTACTGATCAGTGATGTTGAGCTTTTTTTCATGTTTCTTTGGCCACATGAATGTCTTCTTTTGAGAAGTGTCTGTTCATATCCTTTGCCCACTTTTTGATGGCGTTGTTTTTTTTTCTTGTAAATTTGTTTAAGCTCCTTGTAGATGCTGACTATTAGACATTTGTCAGATAGATAGCAAAAATTTTCTCCCATTCATTTGTAGGTTGTCTGTTCACTCTGATGATAGTTTCTTTTGCTGTGCAGAGCTCTTTAGTTTAATTAGATCCCATTTGTCAATTTTTGCTTTTGTTGCAATTGCTTTTAACATTTTCATCGTGAAATCTTTGCCCATGGGTTGGCAGGCTTTTCTACAGTCTTTTCCCAGTGTCCCTGAGCCCAGGAGAGGCCCAGAGTACAGCATCCTAGCCATCATCATCGTAGCCAGCACAAGAGGTTTGTAGCACATAACCAATGAGTTCCATTAGGAACATATCAGTTAAGGCTGGGTCATTGGGACCAATTTATTGCAAACAAGTCCCTTTTCTATACAACTATGGTAGGTTGACATTGTTCTGAGGGAATCCAACCCATGCCTCCAGCACTATTTGACTCCAGTCTAGGGTATGATTCCACTGCCCCCAGAAGAAGGGGACTTAAGTGTACCATTGATGCTGTCAGCCATAAAAAGCCATTCTAGATTTGAAGAAACTCATTCTTAGAGTGAGAGTACTGGGGCTTTATGTCTTAGATGATCATTTCTTTGTCCAGTAGAAGGGTGAGCAATGCTATTCCCCTTTCCTATATTACATTTCCATGAAAAAGGCTTTCCATGTCCAGATTCATTGAGAGTCTTATTATGGGCCATGGGTTATGTCTTTTCTGGTAACACCTGACATCTGTGCCCCTAACCTACTCCTTAAGGTCTTCTATGAAGGCTTGCAAGTGTGGCCAGTCACTTCTCTGTATAGGTGATACTTACCAAGACAGGCCCAGGCTGCTAGAGAAAGGCAATAGGCCACAGATTCAGCAGGAGTCCTGCTGTCAACCATCTGCATACTGTTGTGCCCATTGCAGGAAAAGGTTAGTGGTGGCAGCAGTAGACAGTAATAATAAATTTAAATTTGAAGGCACTAACAAGGGTTTCATTCTATAGGAAATTACCCAAAAAATGTTACTTCTCTACAGAGTTTTTCTTAAGTAGTAGTTTTAACTCCTCTTTTGGTTTACATGTCCAAGCAGGCTCCTCTGCGTGGTCAGGCCGGGTGGGGCTGCCTTTGTTTGAGATTTATGGACCCATAGTCTTACTCCAGACTGATGACTGGATGACAGCTTGACTGATGAATGAGTGGTCAGTAGCGCATCATGGGGTCCAGTCCACTTTTCAGCCAGTTTTTGATCCAGACGTTTTTTTCATGACTTTAATGGCACCTTGTCTCCTGGAAGGGGCTCATCTGTAGGATAGGCAGACGTGGACAGAGGAAGCTGATGCATAGTCAGTAATGTTTGTCACTATTGCTGCATGTGTTGCCTAATTCTAGACTCACTTAAGAAATTCAAAGGCAGAATCCCTGGCAAGGGGATCTAGAAGAGTTTCCCATATATAATTTCAAAAGGATTTCATCCAAGCCCACTTTGGGGTGCTACCCTGATCAGAGCAAAGCAATAGGCAAAACTTCATCCTAGCTTGGATCAGTCTTCTGGCAGAGTTTGGCTATTGTCTTCTTTAAGGTGTGGTTCATCTTCTCTGTCTTTCCCATCTATTGTGGTCTCCATGATGAATGCAATTTCCATTTAATCTATAATGCTTGACTTATCTTCTGGGTAACTTCTGAAATAATGGAAGAACTTGTAGCTCTGTATAGTGCATGGGAGTCCAAATCGGGATTATTTCCTTCAACAATGCTTTGGCTACATCTGTAGCCCTTGAGATTTTGTGGGGTATGCCTCGACACATCCAAAAAAATGTGTCTACAAATACCAAAAGAAATCTGCAATTTCCACTGGCCATGGGCATTTGAATGAAGTCTACCTGCCATTCCTCAAAAGAGCATATCCATTTGTATTGTATCCTCTGTTGGGGGGACTTCATTCAGTCTTGGAAATATTCTCAGCACATAAAACACATCCTTGTGTTATTTTATGAATCGTTTTCTGGAAGTGTGTGGGCTTCAGAGTAGGGCCACACTAGGTAAGCAAGAGCATCTCTCCTATAATATGTCTCCTCATGTAGATGTCTTAAAATTAAATAAACCATGGCCTTAGGGAGTAGAATTGTTCCATAAGCATCAGTTTTCCTGGGTCTGTTTTTATCAAACTCCCAGTCCTGCATGTGCTTTTTGTCTTGCTCCATGGTCCAATTGCCAGAGAAATAGGCTATGGGTTGTGGAATATCTCCTAGCCTTTGGATCAGCACAGCCAGACTGTGCCTTGTTTCTCATGGACATAGAGTTTGAACTTCTAGGGATCCATCAATCCCAACACTAGGGCTGATAGCAGTTTTTCTTTGTTGGCATAAAATGCCTGTTGACATTCATCTGTCCAGGGCAGGGGCTCTGAGTTCAATCTTTTTAAAGCTTCATAAAATGGTTTAGCCATTAGCCCCAAATTAGAAATCCAAATTTGACAGAAGCCAGCCATTCCTAGGAATCCTTGCAATTGCCTTCTATTATTTGGAGCTTTGATGGTTACTATTGCCTGCTTTCAGTCAGTCATTGGCTTCATTTGTCCCGCCTTAACCCAAAGCCAAGATAGGTTACTTCTCATTTGCAGGTTTGGGCCTTCTGTGGGGATACCTTGTATCCACATTGGTCAGATGCTTTAGGACTAGAATAGTATTGGACAAGCATTATTCAGAATCATGGCTTGCTCTAAGTCGTCTATACATTGTAGCAGAACTCCTTCATCTAGTTATAAGCACCTCCAGTCTTTTTCCATTATTTTCCCAAAGATAGTGGGTGAATTTTTGAATTCTTAAGGCAGCACCATCCAATAATATTCAAGGGTTGTTTTGGTCTCTGTATTCTGCCATTCAAAGGGAAATAATTGCTGGGCTCTCTCCTCAATCAGGATGCAGAAAAAGATGTCTTAGATACAACACTGAAAACCACCTGTATTTTCTGGGTATAAAAGTTAATAATGTATATGGGTTAGGCACTATCAGATGAATATCTTATACTATTTTATTAATGGCCCTCAAGTTCTGGACAAACTGATAATTCATCACAGTGCAGCTTTTTCACAAGCAGGATAGGAGGGTTATGTAGGGACCTACAAAAATGAATCAGTTTCTTTTTCAAACATTTTTGTAGAAGAAGTTGTATTCCTTCTAAGTCTTCTTTTTTTTTTTAATAGATATTGCTTTCTCCAGGCACCCTATCCCCCTCTTTTATTTCTATGTGCTTTGGGTGTGTGTTTTTGGCTTTTCCCTGTATCTCATCTGCCCAAATGCAATTACGCACTCTTTTATAGTTTTCTGGAGGAAAGGCTTCTTCTTCCCCTTTCTCAGAGTAAGTGAGCAGCATTTGTAGTCACAGCACCTATTCCAGCAGGACCCGTAAGCACAATTGCTCCTTCTCTAGGGGAAGAATAACTTAAGCATTTAATTTACATAGCAGGTCCCATCCTAGCAGGGGGATTAGGCAGTCTGACATATAGAGAAAGCTGTGTCTTAGTTCCGGGTCTCCCAGTTTGTACTCTAGAGGTCGTAAGAAAGTTTTTTGTTGTATCCCTCCTGCAACTCCCATTATAGGTACTGTTATTTTGGTGCTTTTTGCTTCTGGGGTGTTAAGAACTGAGTGAGTAGCACCTGTGTCAACCAGGAAATGGATTAGCTTGTTCCCCATTGTCATGTATAACTGGAAGCTCCTGTGGGGAAATTTTAATTGGTTCCAAGAGATTTAAGGGAGCCTCCAGGCATCCCTATTTTTTGTCAGGGCCACAGCTTTGTCCTGTCATTTATTTGCCTATGACTTCTTGGGTGGATTCTGCTTTTCTTTGTCCACCTGGCCCCTTTACTTCTGGGCAGCTATCTTTTCCAATGGCCTTCCTCTATACAGTAGGCACATTGGTTGTGACCCAGAGGCTTGCCTGGTTTCTCTGGTATGGAGGCTTTCCTGCCTATGCCACATGTGGTGCCAGGCTTTTGTTTATTTTCTTCACTGCCACTGAATACTTTGAAAGCAACATCCACCAACTGGGGATGAGTCATTCCCAGTGCAGCATCCCATTTTTCTAGCTTTCTCTTTATATCTGGGATGTTCTGCTGAATGAAAGTTATGTTCACTAGTCTTGAATTGTCAGAGTCTTCCAGGTTTATATCAGTATATCTGTGGAAGGCTTGGTAAGTACACTCTGAAAATTCAGAGGGATCTTCATTTGTCTTTTGGACGACTGGATTTTGCTTAAACTCTCTTGTTTGAGCAGTCCTCTTCTGAGTCCAACCAAGATGTGTGCCTGCTAATGTGCCAGACAGGCCATACTCCTAGTTCACTTGGGATCCCAGTTAGGGTTTTTGCCAGGAATAGCCCCTATGGGATTAGGGGTACTATTTGGATTACCCTCATAGAGGCACCAAGATTCCTCATTTGCCTTTTCCATTACTAGTCTCCTTTTATCTGCAGTTAGAGCATGTTTAAAAGGACCCATACATCTGCTCAAGTGGGCTGATGGGTGGCAAAATAGATTCAAAGAGGTCCATCATTTTCAGAGGGTCCTCTCTATAAGGTGGGTTGAAACTCTTCCAATTCAATAAATCAGACGTTGAAAATGGGCTGTAAGTCCAATAGTGTCCAGCAGGCTGCCCATATTCATCCAAACCACCCACAGAAATTAGCCTGAGTGGGAACTGCCCTGCTCCAGCTGTGGCATTGCCCTGTCCAAATCAGGTGGCCTGTTGGATCTTAGAGGGGGTGATCATTCCAATTCCCTCATCATACTGTGGAGGGACACTGGCCCCTCCTTCTAGACATGGCTCAGTTGTGAGTACTTTGGGGTTTTAGAAAGGATGACCCATTCAGGGGTATGGTAGAAACTGTTCCCCTTCAGGGCTGGATCCCTGAATTGAGCAGGCAAGAAAAATAAAGAAAGATAATTAAGGGTCCAAGCATAAATGTCACACACTCACACAGTCACAATCCCAAGTGGCGTGCTCTCAAACATATCCCCACTCAAGGAGCTGGGTACAGAGTCCACAACTTGAACTTCATCTCAATTTCAAATGGCTCCACAAGTAGATGACTATAAACACAGCAAAGCTCAGGTAACACCATAAATACAAACAGCATACAAGCCCAGATGATGTTACCAGCAGCTAAGTCTGACAAGAGCAGACCCCAAGTAGCATTTAAAGAAACAGAAGAAAGCCAGGTGCACTCTGGCCAACTTACCCTATTCTGAAGTCTGTCAACTACCTCAGCTGCCACTTTCTTGGCACCAGTGAAGCATAAGGGGCAGCCAGCACCACAGCAGGAAGAGAAGGGAGGTTTCTCAAGACAAAAGCATCTTAGCAGCTTCAGGGAAACTCCCTAGAGTCTCAGCTACAGGGTCAGCTAGACACGAGCAGCTGTTGCTCACAGGTGGCAATTTGCCCCACCCAGTAGAAACCAGACCAGCAGGCTCAGACTGCTCAGAATGCACAGCACTCCCAATGTGGGCCAACAACACTCGTAACCAAATGCAGGTTCAGTTACTTGTTATTTACAAATTCAAACACCAAGGATGAGGTGGGGTGGAAGGAAAGTGACTTTATTTCAGGGCTAGCAGTGGGGAAATGGCCAATGCTTCATGTCTTAAAGAAACCATTCCAAATTTGGGCAGAATACAAGGACTTCAAAAGGGAAGCTTGGTATCAGGGGAATGCAAGAGGAATGAGGATGTGCCAGTCTGCGTAACTTGCTCCAATGACTTATCCTGAGTTATTGCCAAATCTGCTGAATGGGTTGGCGCCATCCAAGGCACAGTTGGGTTGTAAGTTAATTGCAGGCTGCAGGTAATCTCCTGGTGGGGAGAATTCTGTAGGTGCCTGGATTGTTTTAAGATTCAGTCCCTGAATTATAAAGCAAGCATATAATTAGATAAGGGGGACATTGTTGTGTCTGGTGGAAAGAAAGAGCAAAGATTATTGCTCCATTTTTAAGAAGTTAAACACAAAGTAAACAAGGAAGAAAAAGAAGAAAGAAAGAGAGAGAGAAAGAAAGAAAGAAAGAAAGAAAGAAAGAAAGAAAGAAAAGAAAGAAGGAAGGAAGGAGAGAGGGAGAGAAGGAGGGAAGGAAGAAGAAGAAAGAAAGAAGAAAAGAAAGAAAGAAAGAAAGAAAAGAAAGAAAGAAAGGAAGAAAGAAAGAAAGAAGGAAAGAAATGGTTAAAAATAGGGTACCTGATTACAATATTTCAAGCCTGCGTGCCTAGGAGAAACTGATGCAAGGGCAGAAATAGAGATGCCTGGAGAAGACTTCACTTGTGGGACAGTTGACGATATGAGGTGCTGCTTGCAGAGTGCTCATGACGTGTTCAGCAAGTGCTTGGTAACACAGGCCCAAAGCCCTGAATTGTGGAATCAGTAAATGAATGAATGAAGCACTCAGATTAAACAAATATTCATATTATAAACAAATCATGTTTACATATACTGCTAATACTGGGATCACTTTGTATATCACAAATACTTTATCTCACCTTGAAGATTAGCTAATAACTTTGTACTATTTTTACTTTCCAGAGCTGAGCATGTAAAAATGTGAAATCTTTCAGTACAAATTATGATGATAAATCCAATATGTGATTAACCAATTGCTTTGGATTGCATAGTCTGGCACCTCTCAAATTTTAAAGTATGGGAAGTGTTGGAGAAATAGATTTGAGGCTGTACTTTATTAAAAAAAAAACCATCACTGTTGCTGTTGCCATGAGGCAGTAAAAGCCAGGGAGTCACCTTCACTTAAACCACTGCTGCTGCTACTTTGGTATCAAACTCTACCCTGCATCTGCTGCTGCCACCTCATCAGCAAAATGTAAATGCCACACAGAACTCATTCCCTATGATTGCTCACTTCCAAACTGAAGTCTCCTTTGGAGTCATTTAATTAGTGGTTAGCAGGTCATATGTCTGCATCCCTGCTACAGGGAAGCTGTAATTTATGTTCTGGCTTTTATGTTTCCTGGTCCCTGAGTCTCCTTTGTTGCCTATGAGACCCAGCATTCAAGGTCCTCCTGATGACCTCTGAGCTTCCATGATGATCCCTGAGTCACAACTTGTCCCAAGAGCCCAAGTTCCCATGACCGAGATGGTACTTTGAGCCATCTCTACTGTTCTGTTCTCAGTAATTTATTGCCCTAGAAGTGGGAGTACTGGCTTTTAGATAAGCCTACTGCCTGGGGTTTTGCTAACATACCTAGCTCTGGCCAGTTTCCTTCCCATTTGCCTGCGATGCCTCCGCACCCAAAGGCATAAAGTAAATGTGCAATAAATGTTGAATAAAAAATCAAAAACTTTTCCACCAATGAAAAAACTTCATAGATAGCTACTACATATCTTCCCAATTCCTTTATGTTGGACTTTGTTCTGCATTCAGAATCCTGATACCTCTCATATAGAACCACAAGCCTGCAGCGCAGCTTGAACAATGTATTTTTCCACCTGCTACCTCTATAGTTGCTCCAGCAGTCACTGTGGAGTTCTGATCAGTAAGCAATAAGGAAGGGGTCCCAGGTAGGGGAGAAAAACTGTTCCAAGAGACAGCTAATCATAAACAGCCCATTGGCACAACTACCTCACTCTGCATGTAGCCCCAGCAGCACTATCTTATAAAACTTTCCTCCACCCCATGCCTGTTTGCAGATAGCCCCTTCTCTGCTGTGCTGCCCATTGCTTCTTTGCAATGTACTTTCCCTCTAATAAATCTGCCTTTCTTTACCTACAATTGTCTTGGTAAATTCTTTTCCCATGACATCAGCCCCAGGCAGTCACACCCCTGATATTTTGGTGGCCTATATGGTGAGTGCTCTGGGACTTCTCCCCTACTCTCTCCCTTTCCTCTCCTCCAACTCCAGCCTTTTGGTGGACAGTGTCCAAGCCCAGAGAAAATTGAAGGTTCACATGGTAAAACTTCTGACTGCTGATGCCCAATCAAGTGAGAGTTCAGCATTTGCTTTCCTTTTCAGTCTTCTCATGAACAAACTCTAGCATCCCTCTGGCAACTGATGGCCACTGGTCAGGGCACTTCCTGGGATAGGCTGAAGGCCAAGCAGTGAACAGATTTGGCAGCCTTGCTTAGAAGGAAAGAAGGCTCTTTCCTATCCTTTCTGGTCAAAAGTCCCCAATCCCTATGTGTAGCACAATAGGCAGAAGAAGCCTGACCAGGGCAAACCCACACATGTTTTGGGGGAACTAAGACCCCCTCTTTCTTATTCTAAATTCTCCCATAAAGACAGCCAGCCACCTGCTCCAAACATCTTAAGCCAGCTGATCCAAAACAGCACTGGGACAGTGAGTCTTCCCTCAACCTCTTCCCCTCGTACTTGGATTGAATGCCCAGAGGAACTCGTGCCTGGGCTGGCCACCCAGGATAATTTGTACCTGGACTGACCTTGGGTCACTCACCCAGTGTTCATCCACCATAAGGCCCTAGCGCCAGAAGATCCTTTCCAATAGGTGGGATGCCCCTTTGGAAAGTGCATCTCAGAGTCACTCAGCAGATGTGAGTGGAACCCTTTTCACTTGGCAGGATCCCCCAAGAGAAACTGTGGTTCATATCCCTAGTGGATGTTCTTTCCCATCAGTCCCATCATGGGACAAAGTCCTTCCATTCCCTCAGAGTCACCCTCAGGCTGCATTTGACCCTCAAACTCTCAAAAAGAAATGTCTAATTTTCTCATGTAATACAGCATGGTTCCTATGCAAGAAATCCTGAAATTAGTCCCCTCAGTCTCTTATAACCAGAAGCAGAATAAGAAGGACAGGGCTAAGGAGAAAGAAAAACTCAGGGACGAGAGGCAGGCTCAATTCTTGGTTGTTTTACAAATCCCCAGCCCCCTCTAGGCTGCCCTAGGGACACGCCTCCAGGTAACTGCCATCAGTGAAGAAGATCAGTCCACTGGAAGGCAAACTGCCCCAATGGAATAAATGGAAAAAAGCCACATGTGGCTTGCCCACTCTGTCACAATCTTGGTCACTAGAAACAGGACTGTCAAAGACACCATGGGACAGAGTCCCAACACCCAATGGCCTTGAGCTGAAGGGGCCCTCTGCTCCAACTGGCTTCCAAATTGGACATGGTCATCAACAAGACAAATCCAAGGGCAACTCTGGAGGCAGCAAGTAAAATTTTACATTTCCCTTTTAGGTTCAAGAGCTGCCTACACTGTACTAATCTTCTCTGAGCAACTGTTCTCCAAATCCTGTTGGGTAATGGGGGCAAATGGCACCCTCATCCTCCAGAAGAAAAAGAATTAATACCCCTTTATATTACTTAAGAAATCAATTACTATTCTTGCACCAGTCCCTGGTATGTTTAAATAACCCACATCACTTTGGGGCAAAAATATAATTATCAAGATGGATGCATGCTTAAAATTTACCCAAGCTCTGAATTCATCTTTCCCTCTACTAGCCCTGTTTCTCCTGGAAAAGCTACCTAAATTTTTAGCCAATATCTTCAACCTAGATAGTCCTACCTCAAAGGTTTAAAAATAGCCCACACTTATTCAGACAAACACTAGCAAGAAATCTAACCGAGCAATCTCTTGGGGGAGGGATAGCTTCTACAGTATGTAGATCACCTCCTCATCTGCTCCCCTTTCACAGGACTTGCACAGCAACGTGTGATACAAACCATAACTTCCTAACAGAAGAAAAATGACTTTTGTCTAATTCAAGGGTTATAAAGGTAAAGAGGTAGTTTTTTGTAAGGAAGTTTATAAAAAAGAGATTTTCTATGAGAAAGGATCTTGTATGGGAAATTCTTTTCCTAAAGTAAAATGACTGGTTGTTTAAAAAGAGGTATGTTTAGGACAAGTCGGAAAGTCCAAGCATTCATTGATGGTCTGCGTAAGTTATGAGAAAATCTGTGAAAGGAAATTTATAAAAGGAATGTTGTATGTAATTAAGACACAATAGTCTCTCTAAAATTGGTTCCTTATGCTGTGTCTAATTAAATTCAAACACTTTTTCGCTGAGTTTAACTTCCAGGTTATCTAAATTGGCTTCCAATAAGGAAAAACGTCACATTGCAAGAGGTTTTCCTTTGCCTTTTTGGTAACTGACTTAAGAAAGAAAATTTTATCTTCTAGAATTCAGCAGTTTTTTTCAAGTGATGCTGTGAATGAGATCAGTCTCTCCCCAGTGATGCCTGCTACCTTTATGATCTCCCCTGGATTCAGCTGGACACCAGTTTTGCCTTGACATGCTCCTGCTGTTTGATGAGTCCCTCCAGCAAGATCTAATATCCTAAGTCCCACAATCCAGGACAATGACTCACAGGGTCTCTTGACAGACCAAAAACCATAGGTAGAGTCAGCGCTACACCCACAGTCAGCAGGAAGTAGTTGGAAGATGAAACTTCCACCCCAATGCCAAAGATTTGTCATTGTTTTTCTATTGGGACTTGGGGGTGGGGGGGATGTGGAGTCTTAATAAGTAATCAGCAACAAGGAAGGGGTCCCAGGTGGGGGAGAACAATTATTCCAAGAGACAGCTAATCACAAACAAACCACTGGCACAATTACCTTGCTCTCCACATAGCCCCAGCAGCACGTCCTTGTTCTGTGAATAGCCTATAAAACTTCCCTCCAGCCCCTGCCTCTTTGCAGAAAGCCCCTTCTCTGCTGTGCTGCCCATTGCTTCCTTGCAATGTACTTTCCCTCCAATAAATCTGCTTTTTTGTTTTACCTACAACTGTCTTGGTAAATTATTTTACTGCCTGCAATGCTGGCTCCAGCCAGTGACACCCATGACAGTCACCTTTTCTGTCTCCTCAATAAACAGAGATCACGCTGCACCAACAACATATGACAAGACTTGAGACAAACCATTTAACCATCACAGGGTCAGATGTGGTGGCTCACACCTGTAATCTCAGCACTTTGAGAGGCCAAGGTGAGAGCATTGCTTGAGGCCAGGAGCTCAAGACCATTTAATCATCACAGAACTTGTGTTTCCTCTCTGTAGGGCAAGAGTTGACTAGACAATACCCATAGTTATTCCCTTTTACAATCATACAACTCTTTTACACTATATTGAGGCCCAAAAGCCAACATCCCAAAACACAGTGCTTTGACAAGCTGAACTAAAGAAGAGGCCTCAAGATCTCCCTGACTTCTCCTCCATTACGCTACCAAAGCCAGGCTGAAATTCCTTTATCTGCCTCAAGTCCTGGCCCATGAAAAAGACAATCTTTTTTTTTTCTTCCTCTCCATGTTAGTAAGACCAAGAAGATAACCACACCTGAACAGACCCTTTCCCAAGATAATGTCTGCCTGCCAGCCTCATTCCAATTCCAAAGAGAACTATTTACAAGTTAATTTTTGTTGCCAGATCCATTTATTCTCCTTAGTAATCCTTTATTGTCCCTCAACAGAATTCCTCCTCTCCTCCCTCTCATAATCTGTTTGGCCAGGATTCTAGTTACCTGTCTTTCTGTAACCTTAGGATGGTATTAATATATAAGATTCTGATCCCTGTTGGTGAGTGAGTAACCACTTTGTTCTCCCTGTATTTACATTTATAAATTTATATGCCTTTTCTCCAATCCAGTTGCCTTTTGTTAGTTTATTTTTCAGTGAAACTTCAGAGGGTGAAGGGGAAAAGTTTTCCCTTGGCCCCTAAACAACCTATATATTATATTACTACGAAATAGAATATGCCTCTTTTCTCCTCTTTAATCTAGTGTGACAAATCATAACATTCAAACAATATCTTTTTCTTTTAATAAAACTGCTCTACTACACAGTGGCTCACACCTGTAATCTCAGAATTTGGGAGGCCAAGGAGAGAGGATTGCTTGAGGCCAAGGAGTTCCAGACCAGCCTGGAAACATACTGAGACCCCATCTCTACAAAAAAGTTAAAAATTAGCTGGGTGTGATGGCACACACCTGTAGTTCTAGCTACCAGGGAGGCTGAAGCAGGAGTTCTAGGCTGCAGTGAGCTATGATTGTGCCACTGCACTCCAACCTGGGAGACAGAGCAAGGCCCTGTTTCTTAAAATTAAAAAAAAAACTGCTCTACTGCACTTCAACAAAAGGATGAGCCTAACTACCAAAGAACCCTATAGCTGTAGCTAGACCTTAGTACAAGCCCTTACTTCTTTATAAGCTGTGAGTCATTGAGCAAGTCATTTAAAATTTCTGAATTCTCTCATGCACGATATATGAATATAAAGCCCCATCTACCTCATGCAGTTCTTGTAAGATTATTTATGTGAAAATACCCAACAAATATGAAAAACATAAAAAACAAAGATAAGATGATATTAATGTTTATGTCAGGGCTTGTAGTCATCCATATTTCTGAAACTTCCCCCCAAAATAAAAAAAAAAAGATAGGAATTGACTTCCAGTATAAAGTCTCTACTCCTTCTGAGTTCATGCACATAATCTCCATAAAAGGAAATTACAACATCTCAATTGTAAACCACCTCACTGAAGCTGAGTTAAAGAACAAGTGGAGCTATATGAGTCACATGATGACTGCTATGCACCTGTAGATATATATAAGGAGATGAAAGCAGAAAATCTAAATTGGTAACAGAATTTTCATTGAATTCTCTTAATTAGCTCACTCCAGGGGAGTGAATATAATCCACTCTCCCCATTTCCAGAGGCTTCCAATGTATCAGGACGCTATTTTTATTACATGAATTGCTTTACAAATAAGCACAGTGTGAAGCATCAATGCTTTATAAAAACCGCATTAATGCACCAACTTGTTCAGAAGCCAAGAAGAGAATAAGATCACACATCCTAGAGAGAATTTAATGGGCCCAGCTTGAAGTTTTTTCCAGCCAACACCATTGAACACCTGTTAACAATCATGAAGAAGTCACAGGGATTATCAAGCATCTAAGTACATTGTGCTAAATTCCATACTCCAGCAGTGTTGATTTATTTTCTCCTAAAGTTCCCATTGTTAAACTTTCTCACCAATGACTAATCCTGGAAAAAACATCTCTCTCCCTATAAGACTCCCAGATGGGACCAAATGATTTAAGAAAAAATTTATTAAATAGAAATAAAAAATATTTTGCTTGGAAAGAGACACCATAAGCAAAGTAAAAATAAAGTGGTGAATTGGGAGAAAATGTAAATTTACAACATATATCACACAAAAGGTTAATGTCCCTGATACATGAAGAGCTTCTAAAAATAGGGAACAAAATTTCCGTTAGCCTTATAGAAAAACGGGCTACAGCCCAGAAAAAAATGCAAGTGGTTCTCAACTACAAGAGGCAAATGAAAAGTTTACTGATATACCATTTTGCACTCTTAGATAGGCAAATCTGCAAAAATTTGACAAAGCAATCTTTTAGAAAGGCCTAGGGAAATAGAAACATCCTATTGATGAATAAATATTCACCAGGAGATATGTGATGGAATAAACTACAGTCCAGTGATTGTCAAATTTTGGTGCTTATTTAAAAAAAGATAAACCATAACAATTGTTGAAATGGCTATATATGGGGGAGGGAGGAAATAAGGTAGACTTCTTGAGATATACCTTGTTTTAGAGATTTGACTTTGGAAGAATGTATTTCACTTAACTAGGAAAAGAAATAAAATTTAAATAAAATATTTTAAAATAATATGAAATAAATATACCTAAGTGTGTGTCCAGATGATGGCAAGATAATTCCAAATAACATTAAAACACACTTGACTGTATAGCCCCAGTGGAATATGTCTCATCAAAAAATGTGCAAAAAGTAAAATAAAATAAAATGTCAAACTCTTTTTAGTTATCATATTGTTAGCAGTAATGTAGGCATTGTTATTCAGAGACTATTATGTATAATAGAGCAAATAAGTAATTATTGGATATCTTTAATATTTTTAACTCTATCATTCTCACTGTAATTGATAAGATCCTTGGCATAGGCAAAAGGAGATACAGATAAAAGAAGAATTACATACAAACATTGTAATCTTGAATTGGAAGTATCATTTTAAACTCATAATTTATTTTATCTTTTTTTAAAAAACAGCATAAAAGAAACCATTTCTTAGCCCTGTGCCCTTAAAAGGCCACCTGGATTGTGTTCTCTAAATACCATTCCCCACTGAAAAGAAACAAGGCTCTTTAAAAAATGGCTGATTCCAGGTCTGAGGCAGGAAATGCACAAGATCATGAGGAAACCTCCAAAGACAACTGCAGTCATGTGAAAAGGACGCAGAAGCTGACTGAAAGAGACTCCCACTAGCCAAAGAAGAGATACTTTGAGGCTCAATGAGAATAACAACTGCAATGTATTGAAACACATCAAATATGTTTAGATTCATGAGTTCATAATAATATTCAAAAGAAAAAGAAGGAAAAAAGTGCTGAATTGATTTAAGACATGCCAGTGAAACCAACTTATTATTTTTAAAACCAGTAAAGAATTCAACCACTTATCCTGCTTTTCTTATATAAACTGTACCACTGGATTATAAAGTAGAAGATGAAGGAAGTTATCTCTTTATAGAAATATTCTATAATACATTTGAATTCGAACATCACCATTTTGCAATTCCTAATGAAATAATAGACTAAGTAATGATTATTAACAGCTGATAATATAGCAAAACAAGAGATAACCGAATATCACGTGCCTCTTAACTAAAGGACAGAGCAGTTTGGCAATAAATAAATAAATAAATAAATAAAATTTCTAAAAATTGAACTTGAGTCTGATTAAGACTCTGGATCCAACAATGAATTTACAGGAAAGGCAAAGAACAGAATAACACGTTTAACAACATGGTAACATTTACTGATTGTATTTCACAGGAATATAGTCAGCAAAATCACCACTGTAGGGAACAACCACAAAACAAACTAATTTCCTTAATAAATTGCAAGTAAAAAAATAAAGAAGAGATGAAACCTATAAGTTAAAAGAGAGTCAACAAACATATCAACCAATTACCCTGAAGAGGCCTTACATGTATCCTAATTCAAACAGAGAAAGAAAGTTGGAAATTTTATTACTGATAAATAATTTGTTCTTGGTTTTTTGATGGGGTTTGTCTGTTTTTTGAGACAGGGCCTTGCTCTGCCGCCCAGGCTGGAGTACAATGGCATGATCACTACTCACTGCTCTCTCAACCTCTCAGCTCAAGTGATCAATCCTTCCACTTTAGGCTCCCAAAATGCTCGGATTAGAGGTGTGAGCCACCACACCCAGCCATGATTGGTAATTGGATAGTAAAGACTTATTGTTAATTTGGTGGGGTGACTATGTACTAATATTTACAAATAATATGATATCATTTCTGGGATTTGCCTCAAAATATTGTCAAAGGGAAAACTGAGAAACATAGTGGTGTTCTAGTAAATGCTTAACAACCAGCTTGAGTGGAATGAGGGCCTGATTGGTGTTATATGTATCATCTACTGATTGCCATGGTACAAATACACCCACCACGACAAATTTCAAGCTATCAGTATTGGGCAATGATGATTATAGACTACCTTCACAGGTGTTTAATTACAAAGAAAATATACAAAGTTTTCCAGAAATAACTGTGGATCCTCTCCCAACTAAAATAATGCAGAAAAAGACTTCTAAGAGTAGATCTTCCTATTACATTTGAGATAAATTCTTCCTTGTTTCATAAATTCCATAAAAGCATTTCAAAAATCTCTATGATGTCTTATATTAAATTTAGCAGCATGAAATCTAGAATTAGAGCTGGGAAGAGACACTCACAATCCATTCTTTCCAACTGGTGCAAGCCACCTCCAGTATACCACTGGAGAAGCTGTATAGATTAAATAAGGTTGGCCATGAATTGACAAGCTTTTCACCTCAGGTGGTAATGTGGTTTGGATCTGTGTCCCCACCCAAATCTCATGTTGAATTGCAATCTCCTGTTGAATTGGATCATGGGGGTGGATTTCCCCCTTGGTGCTGTTCCCATGAAAATGAGTGAGTTATCATGAGATCTGGTCATTTAAAAGTGTGTACCACCTCCCCCTTCTCTCTTTATCATGAGATCTGGTCATTTAAAAGTGTGTACCACCTCCCCCTTCTCTCTTGGCCCTGCTCCTGCCATGTAAGAAGCCTGCTCCTGCTTTGCCTTCCACCATGAGTAAAATTTCCCTGAGGCCTCCTCAGAAGCAGATGCCACTATGCTTCCCGTACAGATTGCAGAACTAGGAAGCCAATTTAACCTCTTTTTTGTATAAATTACCCAGTCTCAGGTATTTCTTTAGAGCAGTGCAATAATGGACTAATACAGAAAATTGATACTAAGGAGTGGGGCATTCGTATATAAAAATACCTAAATATGTGGAAGCAGTTTTTGAATTGGGTAACTGGCAGAAGTTGGAATAATGTGGAGGTCTCAGAAGAAGACAGGAAGATGAGAGAAAATTTGGAACTTCCCAGAGACTTGTTAAATTGTTGTAACCAAAATGCTGATAGTGATAAGGACAATAAAGTCAAGGTTGATGAGGTCTCAGATGGAGATGAAGAAGTTATGGAGAACTGCAGCAAAGGTCACTTTTGTTATGCATTAGCAAAGAACCTGAGAGCATTGTGCCCCTACCATAGGGTTCTGTGGAATTTTGAACTTGAGAGTGATGGTTTAGGGTATCTGGTGGAAGAAATTTCTAAGCAGCAAAGTGTTCAAGAGGTGGCCTGGCTGCTTTTAACAGCCTATGCTCATATGCATGAGGAAAGAAATGACATAAAACTGAAACTTATGTTTAAAGGAGAAGCAGAGCATAAAAGTTTTAAAAATTTGCAGCCTGGCCATGTGGTAGAAAAGAAAACCCATTTTCAGGGGAGGAATTCAAGCAGGCCACAGAAATTTGCACAAGTAAAAGGGAGCCAAATGCTAATAGCAAAGACAATGGGGAAAATGCCTCAGAGGCATTTCAGAGACCTTCATAGCAGCCCCTTCCATTACAAGCCCAGAGCCCTACGAGGGAAGAATGATTTCGTGGGCCACATCCAGGGCCCTGCTGCCCTGTGCAACCTTGGGACACTGCTCCCTGCATCCCAGCTCCTCCAGCTCCGGCTTTGGCTCCAAGGGGTACAGGTACAGCTAGGGTCACTGCTTCAGAGGGTGCAAGTCACAAGCCTTGGCAGCTTCCATGCAGTGTTACACCAGTGGGTGTGCAGAGTGCAACAGTTGTGGCTTGGGAGCCTCTGCGTAGATTTCAGAGGATGTAGGGAAAAGCCTGAATGTCCATGTAGAAGTCTGCTGCAGGGGCAGAGCCCTCATGGAGAATCTCTACTAGGGCATGCAGAGGGGAAATGGGGAATTGGGGCAGATTTCCCCCTTGGTGCTGTTCCCATGAAAGTGAGATCTCTCATGAGATCGGATCATTCAAAAGTGTGTAGCACCTGCCTCCTCTCTCTCTTGGTCTTGCTCCTGCCATCTAAGAAGCCTTCTCCCACTTTGCCTTTGCCATTAGTAAAAGGTCCCTGAGGCCTCCCCAGAAGCAGATGTCACTATGCTTCTGGTACAGCCTGCAGAAGTGTGAGCCAATTGGACCTTTTTTCTTTATAAATTACCCTGTCTCAGGTATTTCTTTATAGCAGTGCAAGAACAGACTAATACAATTGATACAATATCAATTATTCTATAGCATCAAATCCTCCATAATAAAACACTTTTAATGCAATTACTAGCTTTCCTTTCCTAAGAAAACATGCAAAATGGTTGAAACACATTAGACACCTAAGGAAATAAGAAGTTTGAGTTTTCTCAGTTAAGTGCTGTTTTGTACTCAAGTATGTTCTCAATCATCATCTAAGTAAAGGATTCTTTCTAGCTCTTGCTTTTTCCTAAGTCACAAGGATGAATAACTGAAATAATATTTTTTAAAAGTTATTTGTATATGTATACATGTATATTCATATACATATATGTATACACATGTACATGTATATTCATATATATACACACACATATATGTATATGTATATATATCCAATCCTCCATGTGATGTGAAGGCCTGACTATAGAATGCACCTGACTTGGGCAATGATGATTACAGACTACCTTCATAGGTGTTTCACTACAAACTACAAAGAAAATATACAGTTTTCCAGAAATAACTTTGGATCCTCTCTCAACCAAAATGTGAGGAAAACCTCTAAGAGTAGATCTTCCTATTACATTTGGGATGAATTCTTCCTTGTTTCATAAATTCCATGAAAGCATTTCAAAAATCTCTGTGATGTTTTATATGAAATTTAGCAGCATAAAATCTGGACTTCTAACATTTTACACACATTAACTAATTTAATCCTTTCATCGATACTAAGAAGCAAGTGTTATTATTATCCCCATTATAAAGATTAGGAAAGAGAGAGAGGCTAAAGTTACCATACTAGAAAACAGTAGAGCCAGGATTTGAACCCAAATAGCTTGACTGCAGAATCTAAGCTCTTAGCCAGTTTTTCAACAAGGAGAGAAATTAGCTATAGCAATTATATCATCATTGACCCAGTGACCAGTCATGGCTGAGCAGGATGAGCACAGGAGCAGGAGATAATGTCGGCTTCAGAATGGCTATGTCATTCTCAGCAAGTTACTAAATCACTCTGAGTTTCAGTTTACTCCTCTATAAAATGCAAATCTCTAAGGTCTTTTCCAGTTCAAAAACTCTAATCTAATTGATGACAATTTTGATAAATGATATTTCTCTGTTTGCAAGTTTATTCCATTTCCAAGTTACATTCTCTCATCTTTGTCGATAGTGAATTATGTCTAAAGTTTATAGAAACAGATACCTCAGCAGGCTCTTTAGCAATATAGATCTGGCATTTATTGTACTTTATTTTTCTATATTTCCCCAAAATGTTCCAGTATTCTATTTTAATTCAGTATCTCTCATATCTATTTTTAAATTGCTATCAAAATAAATAGGAAGATAGCGTAGCCTTTTGGAAAGTTAAATCTACTTTCCCCAATTAACCTATACACAGCCATTGTAATCCTATTGTCTTTCAGTTAACATTTGAACTTCTAGTTCCCAGTTTTCACCATTTTACAAAGTATACAGAGCTCAACTTGAACTCTTTTTGGTGAGAAGTCTAGAATGCAAAGAGACACTGTTATCATGAATTTATTTCAAATTTCCTGCCTGCTATTACCCAATGGCCTTTTAGGCATCACCAGATATTCTAAATAAACTCTATGAATTTATTCAGGAACTCGGGATACTTTGCACCACATAATTTAGACTGAATTTTACAATCTAAAAGGCAGCTTTTAATTTCCTGCTGTAATTTTTTACTTCTCTGGGTTTTTATTCCCATTGTTCTTTTTTCTTATATTTAAAGACTCACCTGAAAAGACCTAATGCAACATTTCACACTGCTATTCCATCACCTGCTCTGTTAATAAAGATATTAAGCCTGGAAAGAGCAATCCCACTCAAGCCCCAATTCCAGCTTCACATATTGTTTTTACTGTGCCCTCTTTATCTATAGATCCTGAGCCAGTTTTCATTGAATCGTTTCATTTAGTGATTGCTCATGTTTAAGTCTAATCTGAATTATTTAAAATTGCATGAATAATTGGCAAAGGATTTGATAATGTTCAAATATAACTGCCTTCCCACAAACGAGTGATTTTATAATTCTATCAAAACTGCAATTGGTTTTGTCAGAGCAATTTTTTTCATAGAACCCATTGCTTACTCCAAATTACAATTCCTATAGCTTTAGACATTTGCATCTTCTTTTAATGTTTCTGACATTATGTGGTGGTGCTGAAGTTAAACAGTTTTATTGCTGTCCTTCATGTTTAAATATGATGTTATACTACTCTATGTACAAGAACAGCTGAAAAGACTGAAAGTGGTCTGCAGTGTTTATCTGAATGTTACACACCAAATATTTATCAAATATTCTCTAATGGGCTGGGCACAGTGGCTCACACCTGTAATCCCAGCACTTTGGGAGGCTGAGGCGGGCGGATCACTTGAGGTCAGGAGTTCAAGACCATTCTGGCCAACATGGTGAAACCCCATCTCTACTAAAAATACAAAAATTAGCCAGGCATGATGGCACATGCCTGTAATCCCAGCTACTCAGGAGGCTGAGGCAGGAGAATGGCTTGAACCTAGGAGGCGGAGGTTGTAGTGAGCCAAGATTGCACCATTGCACTCCAGCCTGGGACTGAGCAAGAAAATAAAAATAAAAACAAAAACAAAAACAAAACATATATATATGTTCTCTAATGGGCACCACTACTTATGTGTTTGGTTTTGCTCTGGAGACAGCATGGAATTTATGCTGGACTTGAGCCACTCACATCTCCAATTACAGTATCTCAGCATAATCTTCCTATTACTGTCAATTCCTAGTAACAACCTACTAGGTCCCATAATCCACACTGGTATTTTTGCTGAGACATTTGCATTTGGTTCTTACAACTGTGGGGTATCTTTTTGTCATAATAATTACTGCTGTTGTTACCATTTCATTGTCATTATAATCATCATCATCAGGCAATGTATTCTAAACTTTTCTATATGCTAGATTAAAAATGCACATATTACAGAGAAGGCTCATTTTCTGCTCTTGAAAGAAAATGAAATATTTTGGTAGATTTCTCTTACCACTAATCTTGTTTCACTGATAACTGTTAATACCATTTATTATTATGTGCCATATGCCAGTTTACTCAATTTACAAGCATTATTTTATCTAATCTTCAAAGGGGAAAATTTTCTCTGCACTTAACAGATGATCAGTTGAAATCCAGTGAAGGTAGGTAACTTCCTCAAGGCCACACAGCAGCGCATTGATGAAGCCACTCTTTAATTCTTATGGGTAAAGGACATGTAGGGAGAGAAGGGCTTCTGACCACAAGAGAGACAAGGGGAGGTGGAGTTCATATTATGTTTATAGAATGAGTAGAGTATGAGGCAAATAGGAAGCTCAAGGAGGCGAGAGAAAGGAAAATCTCCTTAGTGGACTGAAGGAGAGCTAGCAGGGAAGGACAAAGGAAGGAGTAACATTGTTATAAAGGTCATTAGTTCATTAATGTAAAAATCCCTCTTGGTGTTATTTAATACTTTCATCTTGTTTCAAAATTCATCTGATTTTAATGCAACAATTATACTGAATGGGCTGAGCTTAGTAGAATACAATTATAAAACACATTTATACTATGTCACCACTCGTCAGTGAACTTGCTCCATCAAACAGACCATTCCTTGCCCTTGGGTGAAATCTTGGACAAGTCTCACAGTTCTTTAGATCACTTGTAGGTAACACATAAACTGTCTTTTTGTTTTTGACATTTAGAGACCCAATCCAGTGTGATAATGAGAACTCCAAACTCCATCTTACTTAGTTTTTTCCTTCTGCAGGCTTGGGTCAGCTCTAGTCATGAAAGTCTGCAATAGGTCATAGAGACATGGTCAACTTCTCCCTCGTTTGCTCACTTTCTTGCTTCAGGGCTAGGTCTGCAGAAAAGGGACTTGGTATTGTCTACTGGTAGTATCGCAATCTAGATGTTCCAAGCTGACTCTTCAATGCTGTGGGTTTCTCAGAGATACCCACAGTGGAAATGTCCCACTGTTGATCCCTTGATATCAGCTGGCTGCTTTCGACGCTTCCTTCAGTCCTGGGCTCCAATGAGGTGGGGGCCATCATCCTTCCCACGAGTCCTTTAGGACTAGTGTTTTTCTCAAACAGCTGAAAAATTATACAGTGTATTCCTGTTGTTAGTGGTTTCCCTTATTATTTTAACATTCATATTTTTAAGATCAGCTCTAACAATGTCTAGCATGAGTCAGAATCTGTATCCACTAAACAATCTTAAGAATCATAACAACATTTTACTGCCCTCTGCACTCAACCAATTCACCCATGTTGACTTAAATTTTCTTGGATTTTAATTACTGATTGTAATTAACCTTTTACAATTTATGCTAGTTTCCAGGGTACAAGACCAATTGTTTTTTTGAGGCGGAGTCTCTCTCTGTCACCAGGCTGGAGTGCAGTGGTGTGATCTCCACTCACTACAGCCTCTGCCTCCTGGGTTCAAGCGATTCTCCTACCTCAGCCTCCCGAGTAGCTGGGATTACAGGTGCGCACCACCACACCCAGCCAATTTTTGTATTTTTAGTAGGGCTAGGGTTTCGCCATGTTGGCCAGGATGATCTTGATCTTCTGACCTCATGATCCACCCACCTCGGCCTCCCAAAGTTCTGGGATTACAGGCGTGAGCCACCGCACCCGGAACAAGACCAATTTTATAATTTTGTTTTCCTAAAAAAATGACCATCTTCCTCTGGATTCCACATACTTTCTTTACTTTGAAGAATTCCTAAAAGCAGATTGGGGTGGTTATCATTGGGAGAAGCAGACAGCACAGTGGGCAAGACCTCTGTGGCTAAGCTCGCTGCTCTTCACTGCGGGCTGAGAAGGAGTATTTTTTTTACCTTCCTTTGTTTTCTGACCTGCTGTCATCTGAACATGGTCTTGGCTACTGTTCAAGCCCCTACACCCTACCCCACTTCTTATTCTTTATTTTACTCTCCAGCACTTCCTGTTATTTATTTAATGATTTTAATGTAGAATTCATGGAGGTAGGGAGTTTATTTGTGTGTTTCACTGCAGTCATAAAGCACTTCTCACTCCTAGCCCGGATCCATGAGTTACCTGCCTCAGTCATTGCCCTTAGATAAAGTAAGAAGTTACTTGGTCCATTGTGCCTTAAGGCTCTGGATACTTTGAGATCCTGCTTGTCCCCCTCCACATGGTCAGGCAGAACAGTACTTCCTTATGGTCTATTGCCACCCTGTCTATTGCTTTCACTTCTTAGCTGCTAGTAATTCTCCAGGCGGTTGGAGGAGATGGTGCCTTTTTGGGCTCCCCAATCTCGGGCTCTGGCATCCTCTAGTGGCCATTGACAGCCATGCAACTTCAGCACTGAGTTCCGGGCCTTTGCCTCCTGGCTTCCTCCCAGGTCTCATTGGTAACAATCCAACTGCAGGAGAAAAGATAAAATTGAAAAGGCGAACTCAGCACACTCTCTTCCCATCACCTCCAACATTGTCCCTTCCCCTGCTAGCACTCCTGAAGAAATTCTCAGGCAACTTGGAGACACGCCAATCTTCCTGATTTAGAAGTGTTTGTATCTGGTTTTCAGGCAAGGCATAGAGGGCTGTCTTCTAGGTCTGGAATTTAGGGAGGAAGCTGAAGGTGAATAATGCCTCCCTTTAGCAGTGGGCAGACAGGAAACCTCTCTGGCTCCATAGAAGCATTAAGCTGCAGGTTCAGAGTCCCTATCAAATGACACGACTACCAACACTATCTGAAGACTTGCCAGGGAATGTGTGTGTCAGTGACCTTTATCTGCAGGTCAGGTGCCTCACCTAATACTGAAAGGAGACTATTTAGCTGTGAGGTTTTAGTTCCCAGAAGGACTCCAGTGGGACTTAGTGGGAGGAGGAGGTCACGCATGTTGTTAATAGCTTGGACTTGCCTTTGCTCCAAAGGGCCCCATCTGCTCCTTGCCCAGTGCTCCAGCCACAAGGAATGGTATTCCACCTTCTCGTGGCCATGGGGTTAGTCGGGGGACCTTCTTCTAAGTAGGTAATTAGAGACTCAGATGCTGGGCAGATCTGCACCTCACATGACAAAGGATGCCATCACGGGAAGAGGAGGGCCTGCTCTTGCCACCCTGTGGCAAGTCAGGGCAAGTGAACAGCAAGTCAAAAGCTCATGACCAGCGATCTCCTAGAACAGAGAGTGGCAAAGTGTGGCCTGTGGGTCAAACCCAGCCTGCCTCCCATTTTTGTATGGTCCGTGAGCTAAGACTACTATTTACAATTTTAAGTCATTGAAGAAAATCAAAAGAAGAAGAAAACTTCATGATGCATGAAAATTATATGAAATTAAAATGTCCAAGTCCATAAATAAGGTTTTACTGGGACACAGCCAAACTGATTTGTTTATACATTGTCTACAGATGCTTTAGTATCACAGTGTCAGAACTGAATAGCTGCAGCAGAGACCACAGGATCTACAAAACCCAAAAGATTTTCTCTCTGGCCCTTGATAGAAAAAATTTCCTAACCTTTTCCCTGTAAGACGCATGCCCTTGAATTCATCACAGACTTTGAGGGGACCTGATTGGATGAAGTAAAGAATTCATTCTGGAGCCTCATAGAGAATGAGTTTACATTGTGAAGGCCCTAACTGAAGATTTTGTATTTAATCCATTAGTCCTTGGGGAGCCTTCAAAGTTGGTGCCAAGATAAAAGCAGCACATTCTAGAGAATGGCATCAACGGGTGGGAGGAACTGAATGAGAGGAGAATTCTAAGGTAGGGATACCAGTGGTGAGGCATAAGTGTTGAGAGCTTAAAGAGTGTCCAGGAAGAGGAAGAACTGGTTAGTGGTAGAATGCTGGGACAATGGCAGAGGGGAGCAGACAGGCTGTGATCAAAGAAGTAGAGAAAAGGAAGCTGAAGCCATACACAGAATGTAGTCATGAGACACAAAGAGCCTGTGTCTGTGAGACATCAGAACACTTCCGAGGGTAATGAGACTTTGCCAGCTGGCATCACTCATAACCCAGAGGATCTTGCAGGTAGATTTACTTTTGCTTTCCACTAGCATCTTTAAACATACAATTTAGCACCTGACAGATTATGGACAGCGAGCAAAGAGAAGTAGTTTGAGATTGATGGGCATCATTATGCAAAATCATAGGTAGAAATGGCTGGGGAGCTCTCTAATTCAATAAGTCTCTTCCTAATCCCCCCGAAGTAATAATGCTTCTGCCCAGACACCTCTGGGCTCCTTGCCATACTTTTCCGTTGGATTAACATTTACTGGCATGATCAGAGTTATTAAAGGGAGAAAATCATCATAATTTTCCAAAGACAATAAGGCTCCATAAGTGTTCCTATAAAATTATGTCAGAAGATATTCTATTATTTCAGCTTTGAGAAGTTATATGAGAAAATATTTTCACTGCAGGAAAGGGGAAAACCTTGAAGCTATTTTTTTTAAAGAAAGTACATTGCAAGATGAAAATAACTTCATGATACTGCTTGAAGTTGATATGGGGTAGTATTTCCACTACTCAGAGCTCATTCTCAGTTTGTAAACGTCTTAGCAATTATGAGGTCCAAATTAAACTTTGAGTTTAAGACTTCAGCGAAGTGAACCTCAATGGAAACTATAATTGATTTTTATCTTTCACATTTTTGTTTTAGCATAGACAGATTTTCTACAAGAGTGGTCTGGCCAGCAGTGGTGGCTCACCACCTGTAATCCCAGCATTTTGGGAGGCCAAGGTGGAAGGACCACTTGAGGTCACAAGCTCAAGATCAAGGGTGCTTTAACAGCAGCTTAGATCTTTGTAACAGACATAGATGGGATTTTTTAATAACAATCCATTGTTATAAAATAGTTGCATAGCATAAATTTGGGATAAGTTCCTAAGATTTTTGTATGTTTTTCTCTTAACACTGTCAAATTTCTCACACAATTAGCTCATCAATGTCCTTCTATAGGACTTACTCTCCTAAAATATTTTTTAAATGATGTTATATTGAAGTCTATAAAACACGAAGACTTTCTGAGATTTTTAGCCATAAACAAACAACAATGTCCATAGCATATCCAATGCTATACTAAGAGCAATGACCAGGATGTGATTAAGACTTTCAGAACACCTAAACTCCATCCGATGTAAAAGGCTGCAAATGGCTTTTAAAACCATTATTTTCAGAGGAAATTCTTAACATGAAAACTTAAACATTTTAACTGTATGAACAGAAATAACACACTGAAAAAAGTAAAGAGAGAGAAATTTAAAAATAGGAAAGATATATGAATAAAGGTTTAAAATAGAGAAGACTGGGCCACTCTTCTTGTTCTTTCTGTCTTTGCCTCTCCCTGCATTAAATTATTCACATAAATTCTCCTTCCCTGCAAGAAGCTGTCAATGAAGTTCTTGGTTTCTGGCTCCAGTTGGTGGCTATTGCTTAAAATGCAGTATTGTCTTTGGGAAAAAAAGCAGTCAGATAAAGTAAATAAATGATAATTGCCAAGATAATCTATAGGAATTTGAGAGTTCTTGGAAGAGCATTTTATCCAGGCTATTATTTCAAAACAATATAACACACCTAAACAGAGAAAATAAATAATAGCAGAAGTGTTAAGTGTTCAAACTTTGGGGTCAGAGGGTTTTATTCTGAATTCTGCCACTTCCTAGTTTACTTGAATGAATGAGTTAACCTCTCTAAGCCACAGACTCGTAATTTATAATATAGGAATAATATTATAATGAATTAAATTGTATTCACATGTCACATGTAAGTAAACATATATATTAATATTAATACTGCCTTATAGGATTGTTTAGAGGACTAACTGAAGTACAACAATAATGTTTAACATGGCATTTTGCACATAAGCACACAATAAATATAAATTATTATTAGATTTATGCTTCTAACAACATCATCTTCTAAAGTGTAACAATGAAGCAACTGGCTACTTTTGCATGATAACAAGGTTTTGACTCCAATTTTAATAATAAACACTACAATTTTCAAGTATCAATTCTGCACCTGATGCCCTATATACTGCATCTCATTTAATTCTCAAAGAACTCCACTATATTAGTCTGTTCTCACACTGCTATGAAGAAATACCTGAGACTGGGTAATTTATAAAGTAAACAGGTATAATTGACTCACAGTTCCACATTGCTGGGGAGGCCTCAGGAAACTTACAGTCATGGTGGAAAGAAAAGGAGAAGCAAGGACCTTTTTCACAGGGTGGCAGGACAAAGTGAGCAGGGGAAGCAGGGGAAATGCCAGATGCGTATAAATCCATCAGATCTCATGAGACTCATGCACTGTCATGAGAACAACATGGGGGAAACCTCCCCCATGATCCAATTACCTCCAGCTGGTCCTGCCCTTGATACATGGGGATTGTGGAGATTATGGGGATTACAATTCAAGGTTAGATTTTGGGTGGAGACACAACCAAACAATATCATCCACTGAATAAGTATTATCATTCTCACTGTATAAATTAGAACCCTGAACTCTAAGAAGTTAAATAACTTTCTCAGAGTTTCACGGGTTGATACTGTAAAAACTGGAATTAAATTCAGAGAGCTCTGATTTCATAGTCCATGTTATAGGACAGAGATAGCAGATAGGTTTTAATTCAAATTTCAAATTGGGAACACAAAAAAAAAATCCATCAAAAGTCATGTCAAAAGGATTTAGAATAGCATTTGAGAGGGCTCATACTGGCCAAAAATGACAATCTCAGCATCAAAAACAATAATGGCTACCATAGTTTAAACACATAAAATGTATTAAAAATCAAGGGTTTATTTTAATTCTCTTATTTTTAAAAAATTCACTTCACATTTTTTGGAAGCTACTATGGCACCAGCTCATTATTCTGAAAACTTGTGAATAAAGGGGAAAAATAAGCATTTATTTTGCTTTTTCACTTTGAGTGAATGCGGTATCTATTTCCCCTGCAAATATCCACGGGAAAGCATTCCAGGCAAGTGAATATGCCTGGCATATTCAAGAAACAGCAGCGGGGCCATGTGGCTGGACCCTCAGAAGAAAAGGAGAGAGTATTGTGAGATGACGTCAGAAGGCAAATCGGGGTGGGAGTTCGTGTAGAGCCTTTTGGGCCATTATAAGATTTTTGGCTTTTACTTTGAGGGTAATAGGGAGCTATTGCAGGGTTTTGAATACGGAAATAACACAATTCAACTTGTAGGTTAATAGCGTCACTCTGCTGTGCTGAGTCTAGGCTGGGCGTGGGTGGGGGGCGGAATGTGAAAGCAGAGAGTTCAGTTAGGAGGTTTAATATAGTTTGGATGTTGTCTCCACCCAAATCTCATGTCGAAATGTCATCCACAATGTTAGAGGTAGGGCCTCTTGGGAGATGACTCAATTATAAGGGTGGATTTCCCCCTTGGTACTGTCGTTGTGATAGTGAGTGACCTCTCTTGAGATCTTGTCATTTAAAAGTGTTTAGTATCTTCCCCCCTCATTTGCTGGCTCCTGCTTTTGCCATGTGAAGCGCCTGCTCCCGTTTTGCCTTCCGCCCTGGGTAAAAGCTCCCTGAGGCCTCCCCAGAAGCAGATGCTTCCATGCTTCCTGTACAGCCTGCAGAACCGTGAGTCAATTAAACCTCCATAAGGCTTTTTATGACCCCGATAAGGGCAGCTTTAGTGGCATGGTGAAGGTGAAAGGCTGATTAGAGAGGGTTCAAGAGTGAAGGAGAGGAGAGAAACTTCTGTTTGATTTGGTTTGGTTGTTTGTTTTTACGATTGGAGAAATAATGTCATGCTTATATTAGAAACATGAGAAACATACAGAAGAGAGAGAAAGAAATTATCAGTGTGGGAGAGGGAGGAGGAAAGTTGCTAGAGTGATGTCATTGGGTAGGCAATAGTGGATGGAAAAGGTTGGCTCTTGGTTTTTGACATGCTTTCCTCACTAAGCTTCATCATTTCTGGTTTTTCATTTAAAGCAAGAGACATGTGAGTCTTCCTTTCACTTGAACACTTAGAAATGCCATCGTAGTGATATTAATTGGCCTAATTTCAATAGTGTGTCTCAGGTAACAGAGAGGTCTCAGAAGGAGAGAGATGAGGGAACAGCGGGTCAGTAGAGAAGTCAGAACCCCCACAATATTCATCACTTAATTTCCCTTTTATATAGGCATCGTTTGTAGCACGTCAAAACAATTAAAATAGTAATATCAAAGATGACTAATCACAGATTACCATAATAGACATAATAATAATTAAAAAGTTGAAAATATTGCAAGAATTACCACAATGAGACACAGAGACACAAAGTGAGCACATGCTGTTGGTAAATGGCACCAATAGACTTGCTCGATGCAGGGTTACCACAAACTTTCACTTTGCAAATATATATATAATAACTACAAAGTGCAATAAGATGAAATGCAATTAAATGAGGTATCCCTGTATAATTTGCAATATTTGGGTTATACTTGTACTAAGAAATGATTCATTGTTTCTCTGAAATGCAAATTTGGCTACGGGTTTTATATTTTTATTTGCTACACACTGCAATCCTAACTAAAAGAGGTAGCAGGTCTGCTCTCACTCATCCCTTGCCTTCTTACCCTACTGCATTCCTACTACCTCACCTATATTATTCTGCCAATATGAGTAATTGTCAGAAAGGCAGGTAGGCCACAGGAGGAAGTGAAAGAGGGAGAGAGAGACAGATGAGAGAGCAAGAGAAGAGAGAGGGAGGAGAGTGGGAAAAGAAGAGAGGAAGGAAATCAGAGGGAAGGAAAAGAAAAAGACAGAGAAAGAGACCCAAGATGAGAAATGGTGTGACAGCTATGAGGAACTGAAAGAAATCTAGTATGGCTGGAGTGGAGTGATCAAGGGAAGAGTATTAGGAGATATGGCTAGAGAGAAAGCAAAGGAGAACTGACCAGCTATACCCAGAAGTCACATGGATGCCATTGTGAACATGTCTAAGGTCACAGTTGCTTCCTGTTTGTGTATGGTAAATTATTGCTAATAAAGTCTACCATAGCTGCTGAGAGCAGGGCTCCCAGAGCACTCACCACTGTGGAGCCTCTTCTGGGCACTATCACACATGAGCTACTAATGCCTAGGTCCACAAAGAGACAGCTGGAAGATCTCATCTGCCCGCATCACCTGTGAATGCATCCTTATGTGGTAAGTAAACTCAATAGCTTTCTTAAATAAAAACTTTTTTGCTTTAGAAGAGTTTCAGACTTACAGAATAGTTGCAAAAATAGCACAGAGTTTCCCCATGCCCCCTACAGAGATTCCCCTTTTGTTAACATCTTACATTTGTATGATACGTTTGTCACAACTAATGAACCAATATTGATACATTATTATTAATGAAAGTCCATACTTCATCCTGATTCCCTTAGTTTTTACCTAATGTCCTTTTTTAATTCCAGGATATAATATTACATTCATTCGCCAGACGCGGTGGCTCATGCCTGTAACCCAGCACTATGGGAGGCCGAGGTGAGCGGATCACGAGGTCAGGAGATCGAGACCGTCCTGGCTAACACGGTGAAACCCCATCTCTACTAAAAAAAAAATACAAAAAATTAGCCGGGCGTGGTGGCGGGCACCTGTAGTCCCAGCTACTCAGGAGGCTGAGGCAGGAGAATGGCGTAAACCCAGGAGGCGGAGCTTGCAGTGAGCCGAGATCACGCCACTGCACTCCAGCCTGGGTGACAAAGCAAGACTCCATCTCAAAAAAAAAACAAAAAACAAACAAAACACAATACATTTATTTATTTATTTATTTTAGAGACAGGGGCCTCACTATGTTGCCCAGGCTGGTCTCAAACTCATGGCCTCAAGCAATCCTCCCACCTTGGCCTTCCTAGGCACTGGGACTACAGGAATGAGCCACTGTGCCCAGCGCCATCCCACATTTAGTCATCTTGTTTCCTTAGTCTCCTCTAAACAATGACAGTTTCTCAGACTTTGCTTCTTTTGAACAATCTTCACAGTTTGAGGAGGACCAGTGAGGTATTTTGTAGAATGTCCCTTGGGGTTTTTCTCATGACTGGACAGGGATTTATGAGTTTGGGGGAGAAAGACCATGAAAGTAAAGTACCATTCTCATTACACCATATCAAGGGTATGTATTTATGAACATGATTTTTATCACTGTTGGTGTTGACCTTGATCACCTCTCTGAGGTAATGTTTGTCAGGTTTCCCCATTGTGAGATTACTCGCTTTTCCCCTTTTTCATGCTGTATTTTTGTAAAGGAAGTAACTATGCACAGGCCAGACATGGTGGCTCGCGCCTGTAATCCCAGCACTTTGAGAGGCTGAGGCGGGTGGATCACCTGAGGTCATGAGTTCGAGACCACCTTTGCCAACATGGTGAAACCTCGTCTGTATGAAAAATACAAAATTTAGCTGGCATAGTTAATCCCAGCTACTCAGGAGGCTGAGGCAGGAAAATCGCTTGAATCCGGGAGGTAGAGGTTACAATGAGCCAAGATCGCGCCACTGCACTCCAGGCTGGGCGACAGAGTGAGATTCCATCTCAAAAAAAGAAAAAAAAAAAAAGGAAGTAATTATGCACAGCCCACACTTCAGAGGTGGGAAGTTATGCTTTGCCTCCTTGACAGCAGAGTATTTACATAAATTATTTGCAATGAACCTGCACAAAAAATTTGTATATTCTCCCTCATTTTATTCAATCATTTCTTTATAACGATATGGCCTCATAGATATTTATTTTATAGTTTGGGTTAGAATCCAGTACTATGTTATTTCATGACTCATATTGTTCCAGTTTTGGCCATTGGGAGCTCTTTCAGTTGGCCCCAGTGTCCCTTTGATATACCCCATTGTGTGGTTTTTATTTCAATAAGCACTTCCTTGCCTTCTGGCATTACAGGATGCTACAGGATCATCCTATATAGTCCCAGATCCAGCTCTAGAATAATCTATTTCACTAAGGAGCTGGTTCCTTCATGGAACAGTATTAGAAGCCAAGATCTGGGTGCTGGGTGTGTTAATTTCTAGTGGGGTGTAATTGCTTCTGGGCCCTCTTAGCTGACAGAGCAAGGGAAAATATGTGTGTGTGCTAACCCACTTATATACACATATTTATAAATAGTTCCGTATGTATCAATCTGTATGGATGTTAAGCTAAATATGAGTTTATACAGATTAATCCTTGACCACGTGGATCATTTCAGCCTTTGCCTCCCTGCTGTCTGTAACCTTCCACTCCAACAATCAGAAATCTTGTTCCCATTCATCATTCATTTACATAATTCCAGTATACATTTATAGTGACTTCAGAAATGTTAACTCAGTCCAGCATGAGAAATTACTTTACCAAGTAGAGTGTGATGCTCAGGTACAGTTCTTTTGCTGTTAGTCTTAGTCTCCACTCATTCCAAAGCGAGGTTAGTATCTCCTCCCTCCCCATTCCCTAAAATATAGTTTATTTTTTTCTCACAGCCTGCATTCTATCCTAAGATCCCAACCACAAAAATGATTTTTTTAATTGCTAAACTAAGGTTCACTGTTTATGCTGTAAAGTTCTATGAGTGGGTTTTAACCTACACATAATGTCATGTATCCACTATTATAATGCCATACATAATCATCACCACATTAAAAGATCCCCTGTCTTTCACCAATTCAGCCCTCCCCACTCCAAAAACTTCTGGCAACCACTGATCTGTTAACCATCTGTATAGGTTTCCCTTTCCAAAATGTCATACAGATTGAATTATACAGTATGTTGCCTTTTTCAGACTAGCTTTTCTTTTTCTTAGCAACATGCATTTAAAATTCACCCATTTTGTGGGGGTTGATAGCTCATTCCTTTTTATAGCTGAAGAGTATTTCATTTTATGGATATACAGTTTGTCTATGCACTCCCCTATTCAATGACATATTAATTACTTGCAGTTTTTGACAATTATGGATAAACCTGCTATAAACATTGCAGGTTTTTGTGTGAACATAATTTTCAGATCAGTTTGGTAAATACCTAAGTGCAAGATTGCAGCATCACATGGAAGGACTATGTTTAGCTTTGTAAGAAACTGCCCAATTTTCTTCCAAAGTGGCTGCATTATTTTGCATTCCTACCAGCAATGAGTGAGAATTCCTCTTGCTCTGCATCCTTGCCATCGGTTAGTATTGTAATTTTTTTAAAATTTAGCCATTCTAGTAAGTGCATAGTGGTATCTCATTTCTTTTAATTTGCAATGATAAATGATGTTGGGCATCTTTCCATATACAGATGGTCCCCAACTTAGGATGGTTTGCCTTATAATTTTCAACTTTACAATGGTGGGAAAATGACACACATTCACTGAAAACTGTACTTGGAGTTCCCATACAGCCATTCTGTTTTTCACGTTCAGTACAGTATTCAACAAATTCCATGAGATATTGAACACTTCATAATAAAATAGGTTTTGTGTTAGATAATTTTTCCCAGTTGTAGGCTAGTGTAGATGTTGTCAGCAGATTTAAGGTAGGCTGGGCTAAGCTATGATGTTCAATAGGTTAGGTATATTAAGTGCATTTTTTTTACTCATGGTATTTTCAACAACAGATTTATCAAGAGGTAACCCCATTGTAAGTTTAGGGCATATGTATTGATTTGCCATCTATATATCTCCTTTGGTGAGGTGTCTGTTCAGATATTTTGCTAATTCTTCTATTGAGGTAAAATTCACATAACATAAAATTCACAGTTTTAATCATTTAAAGTGTAGAATTTAGTGGTTTTAAGTGCATTTGTAATGTTGTACAGTCATCATCAGTGTCTAACTCCAGAACATTTTTATCACCCACAAATGAGATAGCATACTCATTAAGCAGTTACTCCCTAGTCTATCTTCTCCCCAGCCCCTGGTAAGCATTAATCTGCACTCTGTCTCTATTTTGAATATTTACTATAAATGGAATCATACAATATGTGTCTTTTGTGTCTGGCTTTTTTCACTTAGCACGTTTTCAAGGTTCAACCATGTCACAGCATGGATCGATAATTCATCTACTGATGAATGGATAAAAATTATAGCATATTCATTCAATGTGATATTTTTCAGCCACAAAATGCAATGAATTACTGGGTTGTTTCTACTTTTTTGGCTATTATGAATAATGCTGCTATGAATATTTGTGTATGTCTTTGTATGAATATATGTTTTCAATTTTTAGGGTATATATCTAGGAGTGGGAATGCTGAGTAATATGGTAATGCTATGTTTAACTTTTTGACGAACTGCTAAATTGTTTTTCCCAGTAACTGTACTATTGTACACTCCCACCAGGAATGTATGAGGGTTCCAATTTCTCTATACCTTTGCCCACACTTAATTTTTTCTGTTTTTGTTTTTATATAGCCATCCTAAAGTGTATGAATTGGTATATCATTATCATTTTGATTTGCATTTTTCCAATAACCAGTGCCATTAAGTATATTTTCATGTGCGTACTGGAGATTTGTATATCTTATTTGGAGAAATGTCTCTTCAGATCCTTTGCCTATTTATTAATAAAGATGCCTTTTTGTTGAGTTCTAAAATTTCTTTATATATTATATATAGTAGACCCTTATCAGACATGATTTGCAAATATTTTCTTCCATTCTATGAGTTGTCTTTTTATTTTATTGATAGTGCACAAAAGTTTTTAATTTTGATAAAGTTCAATTTTTATCTTTTTTTTTGTTTTGTTGCTTGTGATTTGGTGTCATGTCTAAGAATTCATTGCCAAATCCAAGGTCATGAAGATTTACTCCTAGGTTTTCTTCTGAAAGTCTTATAGCATTAACTTTTACACAGGTCTTGGATCAATTTTGAGTTCATTTTTGTACATGGCATGAGGATCCACTTTTTTGCATATGGATATACAGTTGTCCAAGCATCATTTGTTGGAATGATTATTCTTTCCCTCATTGAATGATCTTGGCACCCTTGTCAAAAATCAGTTGGCCATAGTTGTATGGGTTTATTTCTGGATTCATAATTCTAGTCCATTGGTCTCTATTTATCCTCATGCCAGCACCTGTAGCTTTACACTAAGTTTGAAATGCTTAGCCCTCTACTTTTTCTTCTTTTTCAATATTGTTTCAGCTACTTAGGGTCCCTTGTGATTCCATATGAATTTTAGGATCAGCTTGCTTGCTTTTGCAATAAAAGGCAGATTCTAGAGGTATTATATTCAATGCATAGATTACTTTGGAAAGTGTGATGATTTTAACAATATGAAGTTTTTTAATCCAACACACAGTAGGCATTTCTGTTTAATTTATTTAATGTCTTTCAGCAATACTTTATAGTTCTCATTGTACAAGTTGCACCTCCTTGGCTAAGTTTGTTCTAATGTATTTTGTTCTTTTTGATGCTAGTGTAAATGAACTGTTTTCTTAATTTCTATTCAGATTTGTCGCTGCTAGGTTATAGAAATAAGATTGGTTTGGGTGTGTTGATTTTGTATCATACAATGTTTTTGTGTATTCTCTAGAAGATCCTGGATTTTCATGTGATCATGTTATCTGCAAACACTGACAGTTTACTATTCCCTTTCCAAGTGTGGATACCATTTATTTCTTTTTCTTGCCCAGTTGCTCCAGCTAGAATTTCAAGTACAATGTGGTGAAAGCAGGCATCCTTGTCATAATCCTGATCTTAGAAGAAAAGCTTTCAGTCATTCACCATTAAGTATGATGTTATCTGAGGGTTTTTCATAGTTGTCCCGTATAATGTTAAGGAAGTCCCCCCCTTCTAGTTCTAGTTTATTGAGTGTTTTTATCATGAAAGGATGTTGGATTTTGTCAAATACTTTTACTTCATCAACTGAGATAATCATGCGGGTTTTTTCCTTGATTCTCTTAACATTAGGTATTACCTCAATTGAGTTTTGTATGTTGAACCACCTCTACATTCCAGGGCAGGGGCAGGAGGGGACAAATTTCACTTGGTCATGGTGTATAACTTTTGTAATATGCTACTGGAATTGGTGTGCTAATATTTTGTTGAGGATTTTTGCATCTATATTCATAAGAGATATTGATCAATAGTTTTGTTATGATGTCATTTATGGGCTTTCATAGCAGGGTAATATTGGCCTCATAAAATGAGTTAGAGAGTATTCTCTCTCCTCTTCTATTTTTTGGAAAAAATTGAGAAAATTGGTATTAATTATTCTGTAAACATTTGGTAGAATTCACCAACAAAGCCATCTGGATGTGGGCTTTTCTTTCCAGAAAGTTTTTAGATTACTAATTCAAGATCCATACTTGTTACAAGTCTATTTAGATATGCTACTTCTTTTCAGTCAGTTTTGGTACTTTGGGCATATCTAGGAATTTATCCATATCACCAAGTTTATCTAATTTGTTAACTAAAATTGTTTCTAATATTCTCTTATAATGTGACCACTTTTATTTCTAATTTTAATAATTTGAGTCCTCTCTTCTGTTTTTTTTTTTTTTTTTTTTTTGTAGTTAGTCCAGCTAGAACTTTAACAAATATATTGACTTTTTTTTTTTTTTTTTTTGAGACAGAGTCTTGCTGTTGTTGACACGGGCTGGACTGCAATGGCACGATCTCGGCACACTGCAACCTCCACCTCCCGGGTTCCAGCAATTCTCCTGCCTCAGCCTCCCAAGTAGCTGAGATTATGGGCACCTGCCACCAGGCCCGGCTAATTTTTGTATTTTTTGGTAGAGATGGGGTTTCACCATTTTGGCCAGGCTGCTCTCGAACTCCTGACCTCAAGTGATCCACCTGCCTCAGCCTCCCAAAGTGCTGAGATTACAGGTATGAGCCGCCACACCTGGCCAATTTGTTGTCTTTTAAAGATTCAGCTTTTGATTTTGTTGATTCTATTGTTTTTCTGTTCATTATTTTGTTTATCCCCACTCTAATCTCTATAATTTCCTTCCTCTGCTTGCTTTGGGTTTAGCTTGTTCTTTTACTGTATGTTGGGAGCAAGCCCCCCAAAATCTGGCCATAAACTTGCCCCAAGACTGGCCGTGAACAAAATCTCTGCAGCACTGTAACATGTTAATAATGGCCCTAATGCCTGAGCTGGAAGGCTGTGGGATTACGGGAATGAGGGCAAGGAACACCTGGCCCGCCCAGGGCGGAAAACTGCTTAAAGGCATTCTTAAGCCACAAACAATAGCATGAGCGATTTATGCCTTAAGGGCATGTTCCTGCTGCAGTTAACTAACCCAACCTATTCCTTTAATTTGGCCCATCCCTTCGTTTCCCAAAAGAGATACTTTTAGTTAATTTAATATCTACAGAAAAAATGCTAATGACTGGTTTGCTGTTAATAAATATGTGGGTAAATCTCTGTTCGGGGCTCTCAGCTCTGAAGGCTGTAAGACCCCTGATTTCCCACTTCACACCTCTATATTTTTGTGTGTGTGTCTTTAATTCCTCTAGCGCCGCTGGGTTAGGGTCTCCCCGACTGAGCTGGTCTCGGCAATTGTAGTTCCTTAAAGTAGTATGTTAGGTTATTGATTTCTTTCCTACTTTTAAACTGTACGTATTTACGCAATAATTTTCCTTAGCACTGCTTGCACTGCATCCTATAAAGGTAAGTATGTTGTATTTTCATTTTAATTTGTTTCACGATATTTTCTGATTTCCCTTGTGATTTCTTCTTTGACTATTGGTTAAGTGTGTTGTTTAATTTCCACAAATTTGTCAAATATCTAGGTTTCTAGCTTTATTTCATTCTGGTGAGAGAAGAAGCTCTCTATGCTTTTTCACACTTTTAATTTATTGAAAAAATTTTTTTATATAACATGTGGCCAATCGTGTAGAATGTCTTCTGTGCACTTGATAAGAGTGTGTATGGTCTTGTTAAATGCAGTGCTCTGTATGTCTCTGAGGTCTAATTGTTTCACATTGTAGCTTAATTCTTTATTTCTTGATCTTCTGTCTATATGTTCTAAACATTATTGAAAGTGGGGTGTTAAAATTTCCAACTATTATTATTGACCTATCTATTTCTCCCTTTGACTCTATTTTGTTTTGCTTCATATATTTTGGGGTTCTGTTGTTAGGTGTATATATGTTTTAAATTGTTACATCTTCTTGATGGGTTCACTCATTTATTAATATATAATGCCCTTAGTCTATTTGGTCTGATACTAGTATACCCACAACTGTTCTCTTTTAGTTATTATTTGCATAATGTATTTTTTCTACTCTTTCACTTTCAAACTATTTGTGTTTTTCCACCCAAAGAGTCACAGATAGCATGTAGTTGGAACATTTTTAAAATTCATCCTACTAATCTCTAATTTTTAACTGGAGATTTCAATTCCTTAACATTTAATGTAATTAATGATAAGTGAGGAATTTCTCTGCCATTTCATTTTGGTATTTATTTTCTATGTGTCTCACATCTTTTTATTCCTCTATTCCTCCATTACTGCCGCTTTTGTGTTTCTTCTTTCTTTTTAAAATTTTATTTTATTTTTAACTGACAATAATTATATATATTTATAGAGTACAATGTGATGTTTTGATACATGTATACATCGTGGAATGATTAAATCAGGCTAATTAACATATTCATCATGTCTCACACTTATTATTTTATAGTGTGTTGAGAACATTTAAAATCTACAATCTTAGCAATTTAGTAATTCCCAGTGTCTATTGTTGCCATCTTCATGTCCATGAGTACCTAATGTTTAGCTTCCACTCATATGTGAGAACATGTGGTATTTAGTTTTCTGTTCTTCCATTAATTTGCTTAGCATAATGCCCTCCAGCTGCATCCATGCTGCCGCAAAGGATAAGACTTCATTCTTCTTTATGGCTGTGTAGTATTCCACGGTGTATATTTATCACATTTTCTTTATCCAATCCACCATTGATGGGCACCTAGGTTGATTTCATGTCTTTGCTCTTGTGAATAGTGCTACAATGAGCATGTGAGTGCGTGTGTCATTTTGGTAAAAAGATTCATTTTCTTTTGGTTATATATTCAGTAATGGGATTAGTGGGTCAAATGGTAGTTCTGTTTTAAATTCATTGAGATATTTCCAAACTATTTTCCACACTGACCGAATTAATTTACATCCCCACCAATAGTATATAAGCATTCCCTTTTCTCCACAGTCTTGCTACCATCTGTTGTTTTTGGCTTTTTTAGTAATAGCCGTTCTGAGTGGTGTGGGTTTTGATTTGCATTTCTCTGATGATTAGTGATGTGCAGCATTTTTTAAAATATATATATATATATTTTATTATTATTATACTTTAAGTTTTAGGGTACATGTGCACAATGTGCAGGTTAGTTACCTATGTATACATGTGCCATGCTGGTGTGCTGCACCCATTAACTCATCATTTAGCATTAGGTGTATCTCCTAAAGCTATCCCTCCCCCCTCCCCCCACCCCATAACAGTCCCCAGAGTGTGATGTTCCCCTTCCTGTGTCCATGTGCTCTCACTGTTCAATTCCCACCTATGAGTGAGAATATGCAGTGTTTGGTTTTTTGTTCTTGCGATAGTTTACTGAGAATGATGATTTCCAATTTCATCCATGTCCCTACAAAGGACATGAACTCATCATTTTTTATGGCTGCATAGTATTCCATGGTGTATATGTGCCACATTTTCTTAATCCAGTCTATCATTGTTGGACATTTGGGTTGGTTCCAAGTCTTTGCTATTGTGAATAGTGCCACAATAAACATACGTGTGCATGTGTCTTCATAGCAGCATGATTTATAGTCCTTTGGGTATATACCCAGTAATGGGATGGCTGGGTCAAATGCTATTTCTAGTTCTAGATCCCTAAGGAATCGCCACACTGACTTCCACAATGGTTGAACTAGTTTACAGTCCCACCAACAGTGTAAAAGTGTTCCTATTTCTCCACATCCTCTCCAGCACCTGTTGTTTCCTGACTTTTTAATGATTGCCATTCTAACTGGTGTGGGATGGTATCTCATTGTGGTTTTGATTTGCATTTCTCTGATGGCCAGTGATGGTGAGCATTTTTTCATGTGTTTTTTGGCTGCATAAATGTCTTCTTTTGAGAAGTGTCTGTTCATGTCCTTCACCCACTTTTTGATGGGGTTGTTTGTTTTTTTCTTGTAAATTTGTTTGAGTTCATTGTAGATTCTGGATATTCGCCCTTTGTCAGATGAGTAGGTTGTGAAAATTTTTTCCCATTTTGTAGGGTGCCTGCTCACTCTGATGGTAGTTTCTTTTGCTGTGCAGAAGCTCTTTAGTTTAATTAGGTCCCATTTGTCAATTTTGGCTTTTGTTGCCATTGCTTTTGGTGTTTTAGACATGAAGTCCTTGCCCATGCCTATGTCCTGAATGGTAATGCCTAGGTTTTCTTCTAGGGTTTTTATGGTTTTAGGATGTGCAGCATTTTTGATGTGTTTTTTTGTATGTCTTCTTTCAAGAAATGTCTGTTCATGACTTTTGCCCATTGTTTAATGGGGTTATTTGTTTTTTGCTTATTCAACTGTATAAAGTCCTTATAGATTCTGAATATAGACCTTTGTCAGATACATAGTTTATGAATATGTTCTCTCATTCTATAGGTGGTCTGTTTAATTTTTGGTAGTTTCTTTTGCTGTGAAGAAGCTCTCTCTTTAGTTTAATTAGGTCCACTTGTCAATTTTGGGGATTTTTTTGCAATTGTTTTTGAGGACTTAGTCATGAATTCTTTCCCAAGTTCTATTTCCAGAATGGCGTTTCCTAGGTTTTCTTCTAGGATTCTTACAGGCTGAGGTCTTACATTTAAATCTTTAATCCATTTTAAGTTAATTTTTGTGAATGGTGAAAGGTAGGGGTCCAGTTTCATTCTTCTACGTATACCTAGCCAGCCATCCCCGTACCATTAATTTAATAGAGAGAACATTCACATTACTTATTTTTGTTAACTTTGTCAAGGATTAGATGGCTGCTAGTGTGTGGCTTTATTTCTGGGTCTACTATTCTGTTCCACTGGCCTATGTGTCTATTTTTGTACCAGTACTATACTGTTTTGATTACGATAATCTTATAGTATAAAGTACAGTAATGTGATGCCTCTGACTTTCTTCTTTTTGCTTAGGATTGATTTGGCTATTTAGGTCCTTTTTTGGTTCCATATAAAATTTAGAATAGTTTTTTTCTGGTTCTGTGAAAAATGGCACTGGTAGTTTGATAGGAATAGCATTGAGGCCTTGTGCGGTGGCTCACACCTGAATCCTAGCACTTTGGGAAGCTGAGATAGGCGGATCACCTGAGGTCAGGAGTTCGAGACCAGCCTGGCCAACATGGTGAAACCCCGTCTCTACTAAAAATACAGAAATTAGCCAGGTGTGGTGGCACGTACCTGTAATCCCAGCTACTTGGGAGGCTGAGGCAGGAGAATCGTTTGAACTTACAGGGGTGGAGGTTGCAGTGAGCCAAGATCACATCACTGCACTCCAGCCTGGATGACAGAGCAAGACTCCATCTCAAAAACAAAAATTAAAAAATAAAAATAAAAGGAAGAGGAATAGCATTAATCTGTAGATTGCTTTGGGTTGTATGGCCATTATAATGACATTAATTCTTCCAATCCATGAACATGGAAAGGTTTTTCCATTTGTTTGTGATTTCTATGATTTCTTTTTCTTTTTTTCTTTTTTTTTTTTTTTTTGTTGTTGTTTTTTGATGGAGTCTCGCTCTGTCGCCCAGGCTGGAGTGCAGTGGCACAATCTCAGCTCACTGCAACCTCCACCTCCTGGGTTCATGCCATTCTCCTGCCTCAGCCTCCCGAGTAGCTGGGACTACAGGCACCCGCCACCACATCTGGCTAATTTTTTTGTATTTTTTAGTAGAGACAGGGTTTCACCATGTTAGCTAGGATGGTCTCACTCTCTCCTGACCTGGTGATCCACCACCTCAGCCTCCCAGAATGCTGGGATTACAGGCATGAGCCACCGTGCCCAGCCTGTGTCATCTATGATTTCTTTTAGTAGTGTTTTGTAGTTTTCCTTGTAGAAATATTTCACCTCCTTGGTTAAATGTGTTCTGAGGTATTTTATTTTTTGTGTGGCTATTGTAAATGAAATTGAATTATTGATTTGGTACTCAGACTGAACATCATTGGTATATAGAAATGATATTGATTTTTGTACATCGATTTTTGTATGCTGAAATATTGTTAAAATTGTTTATCAGTTATAGTAGCCTTTCGCAGAGTTTTCTAAATATAGAATCATATCACCAGTGAAGAGAGATAATTTGACTTCTTCTTTTCCATTTGGATGCTTTTTATTTCCTTCTCTTGCCTGATTGGTCTGACTAGCACTTCCAGTATTATGTGGAGTAGGAGTGGTGACAGTGAGCATCTTTGTCTTACTCTAGTTCTCAAGGGCTTCCAGTTTTTGACTGTTCAGTATGATGCTGGCTGTGGGTTTTTCATTGATAGCTCTTATTATTATGAGGTATTTTCCTTCATGCCTAGTTTCTTGAGGGTCATTATCATGAAGGGATATAGGATGTTATCAAAAGCTATTTCCATGTCTACTGAGATGATCATATGGTTTTTAATTTTGTTTCTGTGGTGAATCACATTTATTGATTTGCATATGTTAGAACCAACCTTGCATCCCAGTAATGAAACCTACTTGGTCATGGTAAATTAACTTTTTGTTGTGTTGTTAAATTCAGTTTGCTAGTATTTTGTTGCAGATTTTTGCATCTATGTTTATCAGGGATCTTTGCCTGTAGTTTTCTTTTTCGTTGTGTCTTTGCCAGGTTTTAGTATCAAGGTGATGCTGGATTCATAGAATAAGTTAGGGAGGAGTCCGTCCTCCCCCATTTTTTAGAATAGTTGCAGTAGAATTGGTACCAGCTCTTCTTTGTACATTTGGTACAATTATTTGGTACAATTTGGCTATGAATCCATCTGGTCTGGGGCTCATTTTGGTTGGAAGGTTTTTTATTACTGATTCAGTCTGGGAACTTGATATTGGTAGTTTCAGTGTTTCAATTTCTTCCTGATTCCATCTTGGGAGATTGTATCATTCTAGGAATTTATACATTTCCTCTAGATTTTCCATTTTGCGTGTGTAGAAGTGTTCTGAAAATCTTTTATATTCCTGTGGGATCAGTTGTAATGTCAGCTTTGTCATTTCTGATTGTGCTTATTTGGATCATCTCTCTTTTTTCTTTGTTAATCTAGCTGATGTTCTATTAATCTTGTTTATCCTTTCAAAAAACCAATTGTTTTTTTTTTTTAATTCTTTGTGTGAATGTTTGGCTCTCAATTTCATTCAGTTTTGCTCTATTTTAGTTATTTATTTTCTTCTGCTAGCTTTGGGGTTAGTTTTTTCTTGCTTTTTTAGTTTCTCTAGCTATGATGTTGATCATTAATTTGAGATATTTCTAACTTTTTGAGATAGGCGTTTAATGCTATAAACTTTCCTCTTAACACCGCTTTTACTGCAGCCCAGAGATTTTGGTATGTTGTGTCTGTTTTTATTAATTTCAAAGAATTTTTTTATTTCTGCCTTGATTTTGTTGTTTTATAAAAAGTCATTCAGGAGTAAATTATTTAATTTCCATGTAATTGTGTGTTGGGGGGGCTTTTTTTGTTTGTTTTTGTTTTTCGTTTGTTTGTTTTGAGATAGGAGTCTTGCTCTGTCTCCAAGCCAGAGTGCAGTGGCGCAATCTCAGCTCACTGCAACCTCCGCCTCCTGGGTTCAAGTGATATTCCTGCCTCAGCCTCCCAAGTATCTGGGACTACAAGCATGTGCCACCATGCCCAGCTAATTTTTGTATTTTTAGTAGAGATGGGGTTTCACCATATTGGCCAGGATGGTCTCGACCTCTTGACCTCATGATTCACCTGTCTCGGCTTCCCAAAGTGCCGGGATTACAGGCAAATTGTGTGGTTTTGAGAGATCTCCTTGGTATTGATTTCTATTTTTATTCCACTGTGGTCCAAGAGTATAATTGTTAGGATTTTGAGTCTTGTGAATTTATTGAAACTTGCTTTATGCCTGAACACGTGGTCAATCTTGGAGTATGTTCCATGTGTAGATGAGAAGAATATATATTCTGTGTTTGATGAGCAGAGTATTCTGTAGATGTCTATTAGGTTCAATTGGTCAAGTGTCGAGTTTAAGTCCAGAATTTATTTGTTACATTTCTGTCTTGATTATCTGTCTAACACTGTCAGTGGTGTTCTGAAGTCCCCCATTATCATTATGTGGCTCTCTTAGTCTTTCTGTAAGTCCAGAGTACTTGTTTTATAATCTGGACGCTCCAATGTTGGGTGCATAGATACTTAGAATTGGTAAATCTTCTTGTTGAATTGAACTCTTTATCATTATGTAATGCCCTTCTTTGCCCTTGTTTACTGTTGTTGGCTTAAAGTCTATTGTATCCAATATAAGAATAACAACCCCTGCTCTTTTTTGTTTTCTGTTTGCATGTTATATCTTTCTCCAACCCTTTACTTTGAGCCTATGGGTGTTACTACATGTGAAATGAGTCTCTTGAAGACAGCAGACAGATGGGTCTTGGTTTTATTTTGTTTTGTTTTGTTTGACACAGAGTCCTGCTCTGTCACCCAAGCTGGAGTGCAGTGATGCAATCTCAGCTCACTGCAACCTCAGCCTCCCAGGCTAAGGTGATCCTCCCACCTCAGCCTCCCAAGTAGCTGAGACTACAGGTGTATGCCACCATGCCTAGTTAATTTTTGTATTTTTCATAGGGACAGGGTTTTGCCATGTTGCCAAGGCTGGTCTTGAACTCCTGGGCTCAAGCAATCCACCTTGGGTCTTGTTTGTTTTTTAATTCAACTTGCCACCCTCTGCCTTTTAAGTGGGATGTTTAGGCCATTTACATTCAAGGTTAGTATTGACATGTGAGGTTTTGATCCTATTATGAAGTTGTTAGCTTGTTGCTTTGTAGTTTTTATTGTGTGGTTGCTTTATGGGATCTGTGGGCTATGTACTTATATGTGCTTTTGTGGTAGTAGGTATCATTCTTTTGCTTCCATGTGTGGAACTCCCTTCAGGATCTCTTGTAAGGCTGGTCTAGTGATAATGAATTCCCTTAGTGCTTGCTTATCTAGAAGAGATTTTATGTAGTTTTAACTTATGAAGCTTATTTTGTCAAGATATTAAATTATTGGTTGGAATTTCTTTTCTTTAAGAATACTGAAATAGGCCACCAATCTCTCTTGGCTTGTAGGGTTTCTGCTGAGAAGTCTGCTGTTAGCCTGATAGGGTTCCATTTGTACATGATCTGCCCTTTATCTCTAGCTGCCTTTAAGTTTTTTCTTTAGTGTTGACCTTGAACAATCTGGTGACTGTATGCCTTGGTGATGTTTATTTTGTATGGTACTTTCAGGTGTTCTCTGGGTTTCTTTTATCTGGATGTCTCCCTCTCTAGCAAGATTAGGGAAGTTTTCTCAAATTATTCCCTCAAATATGTTGTCCAGGTTGTTTACTTTTTCTCCTTCTTTCTCAAGAATGCCAATAATTTCATAGGTTTCATCACTTTACATAATCCCATATTTCTCAAAGACTTTGTTCATTTTTAGAGTCTTTTTTCTCTATTTTTGTCTGACTGGGTTAATTCAAAAGAGCAATCTTCGGATTCTGAAATTCTTTCTTCTGCTTGGTCCAATTTATCAATAAAGCTTTCTATTGTATTTTCAAATTCCTTAAGTGAGTTTTAAAATTCAAAAGCTGTAATTGATTTCTTTTTAAGATGTTTATCTCTTCCTTCACTTCCTGGATTTCTTTATAAATTTCTTTGTGTTGATTTTTGGTCTTGCCTTGGATCTCATTGAGCTTCCTTGCAATCCATGCTTTGAATTCATCTATCACTTATGAGTTTCCATTTTTATTAGGGATTATTGCTGGAGAGCTAGTGGAATCCTTTGGTGGTGTCACTACATTCAGATTTTTCATGGTGCCAAAAGTCTTGCCCTGGTTCCTTGTCATCTGGAGACACTCGCACTTCTAATTTTTGTAATTATTTTCATGTAGGTAGGATTTTTCTTTTTTTTCACTTTCCCTATAATGTTATTTTTTTCTCTCCCTTTTCCTTTTCCCCCTTCCCAGTGGGGAGGGGTAACTGTAGTGAATGCTGGGTAGGGTATTTTGACTTTGTTCTATAGCCCTATGCACTTCTTTCAGAATGTTTTATATTGGGCTGTGCAGTTTAGCTTGCAAGCCCATAGATGGCGCTTATAGGTAAGAGCTGGCTATAGCCAACATGGCTGGGTATATACTTGATCCTTATTTACTGGCAGAAGCTCTCTGTTGCCTCAGGAAATGGTCTGACTTATGGAATGCACAGTGGTCTCAGCTCCCTGCTCAACCCTGGGGAGGAGTAGGGCCATGAAGGACAGGGGCAGGCTTGGCAGGTGCACCTTCTTTTCTCCCAATAGCAGGCACCAGCACCAGCACTGAGGGAGAATCCAGTGGGCAGCCCACTAAGTGCCCAGAGGTGTGCCTAGGCATGATGTTGGGAAAACTTGGCTCCAGATTCACTGCAAGGGGTTTGGAGATGGCCTAAACTTCTAATCCAAGAGAGTGAGTACTCCAGATGCCTAGAGATCTGCCTGGGTGTGTGGCAGAGAGGGCCCCACACACAAGGATCTCTGCACAGGAAGGGTGGGATGACTCAGACTGCTGAATGAGGCAAGCAGGTGCTCTGAATGCCTTAAGGTCTGCCTAGTTGTGTAGCACAGAGGGCCACCCTACACCAGGATCTCTGCACAGGAAGGGTAGGATGGCTCAGGCTACTGATCCGTTAGACAATGCTGCAAATGCTTAGAGATCTGCCTGGGTGTGGTACAGAGAAAGTCCCACTGCACCATGATCTGTCTGGGAAAGGTGGAGTGGCTCAGGCTGCTGAACCACTCCAAGTGGATACTCCTAATGCCTGGAGATCTGCCTGGGCAAAGGACAAAGAGGGCCCCGAATTCCAAGATCTCTGCACAGGAGGGATGGGGTGGCTCAGGCTGTTGGACTAAGCAAGCAGGTGCTCCACAGGTCTGAAGATTTGCCAGCGTGTGGAGCAGAGACAGCCCCACTGCACCATGATCTCTTCATAGGAAGGGTGGAGTGGGTCAGGCTGGTAATACAGGTGAGTGAATGCTCTGAAAGCCTGGAGATCTGCCTGGACATGGTGCAGAGAGAGCCCCACTGCACCATGACCTCTGCACAGAAAGGGTGGGCCAGTCTGCTGAATCAGGTGAATGGGTGCTCCAAATGCCTGCAGATCTACCTGGGTATGGAGCAGAAAGAGCCTGCTGCAAAATATCTATGTCCAGGAAGGATGGGAAAATTCAGGCTGCTCATCCAGGCAAGCAGGTGCTCCAAATGCCTGATTTCAGCCCAGGGGTAGAGCAGAGAGGGCCCTGCTCCATCTCTATCTCAGGAGAGCAGGATGGAGGACCCGGCAATGGCACACACAGACCACTTCCAGGTCACCAAGCTGGCCCTGGCTGCAAGTCTTGCCACCCAGGAGAAACTGCAGCTACAGCAGCTCTCCTCCCACCCTAGGCTTGCAACAGGGGAGAACATGATTCCAGAGCCTACTGGTGAGACACTTTCCTCATTTCTGGCTATGGAGGCTCCTACTCAGCTCTAGAGCAAGTGCTGCAATCTGTGGCCTGGGACTAAAATGCCTGCACAGCCATGCTGCTGGCTCACCAAGGAACAGCTGACTTTGTACACACCCAGATTAAAAATGGCATCCTGCTCTCAGCCCTGGGTCTAGGAAAATGTCTGCAGCTCTCCCTGGTGTTTTTCATTCACAGTGTCTCCAAGCCTCTCCCCAAGTTAGCTGCAGGGCTTGGGAGAAACAAAGTGCTCTCCTACAGCCTGGGATGCTGAGATCCACAGTGGCAAGGTGAGTCACAGAACGAGGCCCTCTGACTGTCTCACGTACTGGGGCTTCACTCACTTATATCAGCTGGACACCATCATGGAAGCTGTTTGCTGGCATTCTCCTTTCCAGGACTCAGACTGTCCTTCATGATGCCAGTGGATTCCTATTTTCCTTCTTAAAGCTCACGGAGTTGATCTTCATGTACTATCTTGCTATTTCCAAGTGGCTGAGGCATGCTGAAAGTCTCTAATCTGCCATCTTGGGGGAAGAAAGCTTTTTCTGTTTCATAGATATTTTCTTGTGTACCATTTTATTCCCTCCTGTTTCTTTTACTACATATTTTTTAGTTATATTCTAACTGGTTATCTAGCAATTACAATTAACATCTTAATTTATAACAACCTGGTTCAAATTCATACCAACTTAGTTTCAGCAGTATGCGAAAAACTTAGCCTTTATGTTGTTACTGTTACAAGTTACATCTTTGTACATTGGGTTAAAAATTATAAACATATATTTATAATTATTGTTTTATGAATTTGCCTTTTAAATCATATAGGAAAGAAAGTTACAAATCAAAAATACATTAAAACTGACTTTATATTTACCTGTTAGTTACCATTTTTTTTTAATTTATGTTTTTTTGTTACAGAGTCTCACTGTGTTGCCAGGCTGGAGTGCAGTGGTGCCATCTCGGCTCACTGCAACCTCCGCCTCCCAGGTTCAAGCGATTCTTCTGCCTCAGCCTCCCAAGTAGCTGGGACTACAGGTGTGCACCACCACACCTGACTAATTTTTGTATTTTTAGTAGAGATGGGGTTTCACCATGTTGGCCAAGATGGTCTCGATCTCCTGACCTTGTGATCCACCCACCTTGGCCTCCCAAAGTGCTAGGATTACAGGTGTGAGCCACCACACCCAGCTGTTGGTTATCTTTACCAGTGTTTTTATTTCTTCATGTGAATCTGAGCAGGTCTACTAGCACTGTCAAAGTTTATCTGGGAATATCTTAATTTTGCCTTCATTTTTAAAGCATAGTCCTGCAAAATATAGAATTCTTGCTTGTCTTACCCTGCTAGGACCACAATAACCACAGACTGGGAGGCTTAAACAGCAGAAATTTGTTTTCTCACAGTTCTAGTAGCTGGAACTATAAGACCAAGGTGCCAGCAGAGTTGGTTTCTGGTAAGGCCTATCACTTTGGCTTGCAGGTGGCCCCTTCTTGCTATGCCTTCACATGGCCTTTTCTCTGTATAGGTGCACTGAAAGAGAGATCTCTGGTGTCTCTTCCTCTTTTTATAAGGACATCAGTCCTATTGGATTAGGACCCCACCTTTATGACCTTATTTAACCTTAGTTACCTCTTTAAAATCCCTATATTTGAATACTGTCACATTAGGAGTTAGGACTTAATATATGAATTTTGCAAGGGACTACAACTCAGTCTATAAGAATTGTCTTTTGACAATTTGATTATAATGTGTCTTGGTGTGTGCCTCATTGAGTTTATCTTAAGAGTTTTTTGAGCTTCTTAGATGTGTATATTCATGTCTTTCATCCCTTTGGGCCATTATTTCTTCAATTATTGTTTCGGCCTCTTTCTCTTCTCTCCTCTGGGACACATGTTTTTATATGTTATGTAAATGAGTTGGAGATGGTCCTTCAATTCTGGCCTAAAATAATTCCCATGTTGTTTACTTCTTGACAGCAGCCCAGGACCATTAGCCCAAAGCCCACTGGTGCCAAACACAAATTCTCACACATCCAGTTCCTTTGGATATAGTCTAAACAATTTTTAGCCATTTACAACCTACTCACTTTACACATCCTCTGAAACTGCTGTCAATATTTTTTAACCATAGATAAGAAAAACCCTATAACTATTTTTAAAAACAAACAAACAAACCCACTGCTACTTTTTGAAGCTCTCTGACTTCCCACATTGCTATTTAGCAACATCACCTAGACATCTAAGCCCCTTCTCCTATTTTCACTTCTTCCCTGGGAGTGCTGTTGTCCTGTTTCCTTTCTAGGCGGTGGGGTCATGATGTTGTCTTGAAGATTTCTTCTTGGGAGGAACATCTTTCATGCAGCCCTATCTAAGCACTGCCCAACAAAGCGCATGTATTACTTCTTCTCATGGTCCTGTCTCTGCCTTAATCCTAGATGTTTGATGGTGACTCAGAAGTATCTTTACCTCTGTTTATTTTTTCATCATTCATTTTTCTTTCTTCTACTCACACTGGATAATATCAATGGGCCTATCTTCAAGTTCAGGGATCCTTTCTTCTGCACACTCAAATCTGCTGTTGAACTCCTCAGTGAATGCTTCATTTCAGTTATTGTACTTTTAAACTTCAGAATTTGTATTTGATACCTTTCTATAATTTCTTACTCTTTGGCTAGGTGCAGGGGCTCATAATAGCAATCCCAACATGCTGGGAGGTCAAAGCAGGATAATTGCTTGAGTTTAGGAGTTCAAGGCCAGCCTTGACAACATAGAGAGAACTCATCTCTACAAAAAATGAAAAATTAGCTGCGTGCAGTAGTATGCACCTGTAGTCCCAGCTCCATAAGAGGCTGAGGCTGGAGGATTGCTTGAGTCCAGGAGTTTGAGGCTGCAATGAGCTATGATAACACCACTTGCAGTTCAGCCTGGGCAACAGATCAAGACCCCGAGAAGGAAAAAAAGAATTAAATTTCTTACTCTTTGATGTTCTTTGATGAGGCATTTTTCTTGTGGTTTATTTTTGTTCTGTATATATTTTTTCCTTAAGCACTTTGAGCACACTTAAATTACTTGAATTAAAGTCTAATAAGTCCAATGGCTGAGCTTCCTCAGAGACAATTTCTATTTTTTTTTTTCTTCTTATGTATGGGCCATACCTTATTGTTTCTTTGCCTGCTTTGTAATGTTGTGTTGAAACTAGACATTTCAAAATCTAAAATGTAGCAATATTATAACATTCTGCTCCCTCAACAGGTTTCTTACTGCTGCTTGTTGTAGCTGTGAACTCAAAAGTATCTGAGACAGGTCCAAATCAATTTGGAAAGTTTATTTTGCCAGAGTTAAGGATGTGCCCATGACACAGCCTTGGAAGGTCCTGATGACATGTGCTCGAGGTGGTTGTGATACAGCTTGCTTTTATACATTTTAGGGAGACATAATACATCAGTGAATACCTATAAGATGCATATTGGTTCAATCTGGAAAGGCAGGACAACTTGAAGCAGAGGCATTCAAGTTATACATAGATTTAAAATTTTTCTGATTGGTAATTGGTTGAAAGAGTTAAGTTATTATCTAAAGACCTGAAATCAACAGAAAATAATGATATGATGATAAGGAGTTGTTAAGATCAAAGTTTTATCATGCAGATGAAGCTTCCAGGTAATAGGCTTCTGAAAGAATAGATTGCAAATGTTTCTTGTCAGACTTAAGGTCTAGGTTGATGTTAATGCTGATTGGTTTTTCCTGAATTCTGAAAGGGAGGAGGGTATAATGAGGCACATCTAATCCCCCTTCCCATAATGGCCTGAATTAGTTTTTTAGGTTAACTTTGGAATGCCCTTGGCTGAGAGGAGGGGTCCTTTTAGATGGTCAGAGGGCCTTAGAATTTTATTTTTGGTTTACATAGTTATTGCTTGTTTATTCGATTAATGGCTTTCCAAACTAATTTTCTAAAGTCTGTGTCCTTTGTCATATGTAGCCACTGAAGTCTCTGTTTCATTAACTTAGTGGTCAGCTAGTGATTTGATAGAGATTTTTTTAAACACATGGAACAGCAACGACAAAACTCTCCCTGTCTTTGCCAACACTCCCTGTGTGGGTTAGGGCACTGAGCCAAGCAGTTTACAACTCTACCTTAGCCTTCCCTTGCTGTTTGTGTGGACTCTGAGGGTCAGATAGAGATGAAGACATAAGGCCTCCTGAGGTATTTCATAAAATGCACCCAGCACTGGGCAACATATGCCTTCTAGATTCCCCATAATATGCAGGAATTTATCAAGGTCTTTATTCCCCAAAGCATCTCTTCTCTACTCTTGCCTTCCAGGCTTTTTAGCTTCTCTGTTGTTCATCCCAACTATTATTCCTTGCTCCAGGTGGCAGCAGCAAATACATTTGCATTATAAGTTAGGCAAAATAAATGCAAAGCTCTGAGCTGGTATTT